>NC_052311.1:28653872-28921372 GCF_016432855.1 Salvelinus namaycush
AAGATTAAACTTTGCAGTAGCCTTGATGTACAAAATGTGTGCAAATGTTATTCTATTCCTCATGCTGAATAAGTAGTTATGATTATATCCGGACATACTTTGAAACTATACTTTTGTAAACTACTATAAAATCATTATTGCCAATACAGACACATGCTTTCCCTGTCAGTCTCATCTATGGCCCATAATAGGTTCCATGCAATGGGGAGTGGGGAACCAATATATACAGGCAGTTAGGAAAGCTAAGGCTAGCTTTTTCAAGCTGAAATTTGCATCCTGTAGCACAAACTCAAAAAAGTTCTGGGACACTGTAAAGTCCATGGAGAATAAGAGCACCTCCTCCCAGCTGCCCACTGCACTGAGGCTAGGAAACACTGTCACCACCGATAAATCCACTATAATTGAGAATTTCAATAAGCATTTTTTACGGCTGGCCATGCTTTCCATCTGGCTACCCCTACCCCGGTCAACAGCCCTGCACTCCCCACAGCACCTCTCCCAAGCCTCCCCCATTTTTCCTTCACCCAAATCCAGATAGCTGATGTTCTGAAAGAGCTGCAAAATCTGGACCCCTACAAATCAGCCGGGCTAGGCAATCTGGAGCCTCTCTTTCTAAAATGATCTGCTGAAGTTGTTGGAACCCCTATCACTAGCCTGTTCAACCTCTCTTTCGTATCGTCTGAGATTCCCAAAGATTGGAAAGCTGCCGCGGTCATCCCCCTCTTCAAAGGGGGAGACACTCTAGACCCAAACTGCTACAGACCTATATCTATCCTACCCTGCCTTTCTAAGGACTTCGAAAGCCAAGTTAACAAACAGATTACCAACCATTTCGAATCCCACCATACCTTCTCCGCTATGCAATCTGGTTTCAGAGCTGGTCATGGGTGCACCTCAGCCACGCTCAAGGTCCTAAATGATATCATAACCACCATCGATAAGAGACATTACTGTGCAGCCGTATTCATCGACCTGGCCAAGGCTTTCGACTCTGTCAATCACCACATTCTTATTGGCAGACTCAACAGCCTTGGTTTCTCAAATGATTGCCTCGCCTGGTTTACCAACTACTTCTCTGATAGAGTTCAGTGTGTCAAATCGGAGGGCTGTTGTCCGGACCTCTGGCAGTCTCTATGGGAGTGCCACAGGGTTCAATTCTCGGGGCGACTCTCTTCTCTGTATACATCAATGATGTCGTTCTTGCTGCTGGTGAGTCTCTGATCCACCTCTACGCAGACGACACCATTCTGTATACTTCTGGCTCTTCTTTGGACACTGTGTTAACTAACCTCCAGATGAGCTTCAATGCCATACAACTCCCCTTCCGTGGCCTCCAACTGCTCTTAAATGCAAGTAAATCTAAATGCATGCTCTTCAACCGATCACTGCCCGCACCTGCCCGCCCGTCCAGCATCAATACTCTGGACGGCTCCGACTTAGAATATGTGGATAACTACAAATACCTAGGTGTCTGGTTAGACTCTAAACTCTCCTTCCAGACTCACATTAAGCATCTCCAATCCAAAATTAAATCTAGAATCGGCTTCCTATTTCGCAATGTCATTTATAAAATAGCCTCCAACACTCTACTCAACAAATTGGATGCAGTCTATCACAATGCCATCCGTTTTGTCACCAAAGCCCCATATACTACCCACCACTGCGACCTGTACGCTCTCGTTGGCTGGCCCTCGCTTCATACTCGTCGCCAAACCCACTGGCTCCAGGTCATCTACAAGTCTCTGCTAGGTAAAGCCCCGCCGTATCTCAGCTCACTGGTCACCATAGCAGCACCCACTCGTAGCACGCACTCCAGCAGGTATATCTCACTGGTTACGCCCAAAGCCAATTCCTCCTTTGGCTGCCTTCCCTTACAGTTCTCTGCTGCCAATGACTGGAACGAACTGAAAGAATCACTGAAGCTGGATACTCATATCTCCCTCACTTGCTTTAAGCACCAGCTGTCAGAGCAGCTCACGGATCACTGCACCTGTACATAGCCCATCTGTAAACAGCCCATCCAACTACCTCATCCCAATACTGTATTTATTTATTTATCTTGCTCCTTTGCACCCCAGTATCTCTACTTGCACATTCATCTTCTGCACATCTATCATTCCAGTGTTTAATTGCTATATTGTAATTACTTCGCCACCATGGCCTATTTATTGCCTTAACTCCCTTATCTTACCTCATTTGCACTCACTGTATATAGACTTTTTGTTTTCTTTTTTTCTACTGTATTATTGACTGTATGTTTTGTTTATTCCATGTGTAACTCTGTGTTGTTGTATGTGTCGAACCGCTGTGCTTTATCTTGGCCAGGTCGCAGTTGTAAATGAGAACTTGTTCTCAACTAGCCTACCTGGTTAAATTAAAAAAATACCTCAATCACCGCAGTAGACAGAAGTAGCCGAGGTGGGATCTTTAGAGGGACCTGAAGGAATTACAAAGAGAGCAGGGAGTATTTCCTGACCAGAAACTCAACCACTCTTCTAACATTATTTTTCAGTTAAAAAAGAGAGAGCAAAGAAGCCCAAATATCCCATCTATGCATTTTTTCATTAAGAAAACGTTTTGTAGGTGAATACAAGTCATCACTGTAGTAAGCCTACAGTCACCTGTGTTTTGTATCTAGCCCTCCTCTGATGTTGAGCATGTCACCCCTTCTCAGACCTGTGTAATTACAACTTCAATCACAGACAAATGGTTGTGTGCACGGACCAGCTGTGCCAAGGCCCTCATTTGGCCCCTACAAGACAGTGATTTGAGTCACCTCAGATCCACCCAAACTCATGCCTGCTGCCAGTTGATTACAAAGCAAAACCACAAGGCGAAAATCTAGTCGCTAATGGATTGATTCTGGCTATGTCTCACCATTGCTATTAGTCACATGTTCTCCTATAATTTAACACTTTTCCAACTGAAATACAAAGAATGCTGATCTGGAATGAACTTTCTAAACCTCAACATGAGAATATATCCATTGAAACGAGTGCAGTATGGCTGCTGTGAATAGTTGGCTTGTGAAATCCACCCTCTCCAGAATGACTCATTTCTCCTAGTTGGATGTTCTCCCTGCAGTGGTCATTGCATGTCTTTCTGGTAAAGTAACTGCCTCACTGAGAGCAGTGGGAAGTGTTCCTGGCTGGTCTCACTGTGATGCATGCTGTGTCTGCCTGCATTAGTGTAATAATGTAAAAGAGATATTTGAATATTAATACCACTTGCATGACTACTATGAGACATGGTACAAATTATTTAAATCGCTGCTGAAATGTAAAACTATCTTGAATGCCGAAGAGTCTGTTTATCCTCACTTGGATTTGCAAACATGAGGGAGACTTGGGTGCTAGGAATCTGAGGGCATGTTTATGTGTTATTCAGAGTCAGACTAGAAATAAGGCATTTGATGAAAGGTGTTTGTAAGTAAACATCATTGTACATTTAGCAGCCTATTTTAAGTGCCCAAATTACCATCATTAGAAACGTTGTTGAGATTTGTCACCATGAGTTGAATTTCCATTGGTCTAAATTACACATTGGCTAGCCCCTGTCTACTGGGTAAGCTAGTATCTGGACCACTTTGTTGTTACAAGTACTCAGCGCAGAGACCAGGGGGGGGAAATCTAATCTGGCAGCCCTCTTTCTAAACAGAAGAGTCCCTTTTAAATATCCTTCAAGAGATTGGGTTTATGAAATAAGATAGACCACAAGTGAGGGGAAAGAATGAGTGTGGTAAGGGAGACTTAATGTATGGAAAGTTAGATTCAGCTCCTTGGTTTAAAGCTACAGTGAAAACGATGAGGCGAAAAGACTAACTAGTTACAGTAATACGCTCAAAATGGAGGAGAGGACCTCTGCTTTCCAACATTATCTTGTTCATGTGTCATGATCCCAGTGCACATTCAGTGCAATATGTGCCCAGTTAAGTCCTTTTCCTACTTTCTTTTTTTTAAAGGCCCTGAGTTTTCTTTAGAAAAAACCTTCATAGGAGTAATATACACCCCGAGTATACAAAACCCCGCAGGACCCTGCTCTTCCCATGACAGACTGACCAGGTGTATCCAGGTGCAAGCTATGATCCCTTATTCATGTCTCTTGTTAAATCCACTTCAGTCAGTGTAGATGAAGGGGAGGGGACAAGTTAAAGAAAGATTTTTAAGCCTTGAGACAATTGAGACATGGATTGTGTATGTGTGCCATTCAGAGGGTGAATGGGCAAGACATAAAATTTGAAACGGGTTTGGTAGTAGGTGCCAAGCGCACCATTTTGAATCAAGAACTGCAACACTGCTGGTTTTTTCACACTCTACAGTTTTCCGTGTGTATCAAGAATGGTCCACCACCCAAAGGACATCCAGCCAACTTGACACAACTATGGAAAGCATTGGAGTCAACATGGGCCATCATCCCTGTGGAATGCTTTCGACACCTTGTAGAGTCCGTGCCCCGATGAACTGAGGCTGTTCTGAGGGGAGAGGGGGGGTTATGCCACTCAATATTAGGAAGGTCTTCCTAATGTTTGCTATATTCAGTGTCTATCTTGTTGACTATAGTGACTCCACAGAGGTTCGTTGCAACGTGCTGCACCTGATCTGGCATGGCACGTATCACTGCACCCAGGGTTATGTGGTGGACTCCAGCTGTGACTACATCTGTGAGCCGGGGTACCGGATCGAGGGGGACCACTCTCGTACCTGTCTGGATGGGGGGTCCTGGAGTGGGGCAGAGCCCATCTGTGCAGGTATAGCTCATATGTTTAGTCAGCACGTCGAAGTATACTGACATGATTAATGAATGCTTTTTCACTGTGGTGTGAAACCCAGGTGGTGTTTGGTTTGATATGCCTGGAGGCAAGTGAATGGTCAAAGTCAGTGGTAATTAAGTCAGCATATTTTTTATTTTTTTCATGAATTAATGAGATGCATGCACCCTGTAAGCACAGCAAAACAAAAAAAAACATTTGGAATCCAAGCTAATTGTTTTTCCAGTGCCGTTTTGTTTCTGACTTTTAGAAGCCCCGGCAGCTCCCATGGGCATGTCTCCCACCCACATAAACACAACACAGATACTCATCTAGTACCGCTCTTTCCACGTTTCATTTCCTTTTTCTGTCTTTGTCTCAAAACCAAGACATTTCTTATCTTCAAAGTTCCCCTCCCTCAAAAGATTAATTGATTCAATTGACCCAGACCAACAGAGGATGTTAACATTTAACTCAGATATTTTTCTATTCTCTATTCTTTTTCTTCACTGGTTTACCAACCTGTGGTGTTTCAGATCATGATCCTCCCCAAATAAAGTGTCCCCTGTCCCGAGTGAAGGTCGCTGAGCCTGGGAAACTAACAGCCAGAGTGTCCTGGGACCCCCCTGTTGCCTCAGATACAGCTGATAAAACACTAGAGTATGACAGTCCTTTTTAACAATAAAAAAAAAAAGATTCCCTCCTTCTTCCCCTGTGCTTTATCAGGAGGTGAATCACGTGGTGTTCTTTGTCTGTTTGCAGTGTAACACTGATAGGCCAGGGACCAACTTTAAAGAGGGGATGAACATTATCCGGTACACAGCACATGACCAAGCCAGAAACAGGGCTGCCTGCAAGTTCATTGTTTGTGTGGAGGGTAAAGCACCACAGTGATCTGACATTCAGACACAATGACCTGACATTTGGACTAGAGTAAAGCCCAGACTTACTGGACAAACAAACAGTGCATTCGGAAAGTGTTCAGACCCCTTGACTTTTTCCACATTTTGTTATGTTACAGCCTTGTTCTGAAATGGATTAAATTGTTATTTTTTTGTCAATCTATAAACTATAATGACAAAGCAAAAACTGTTTAGAAATTTTTGCAAATGTTTTCAAAAAACGGAAACACCTTATTTACATAAGTATTCAGACCCTTTACTCAGTACTTTGTTGAAGCACCTTTGGCAGCAATTACAGCCTCGAGTCTTCTTGGGTATGACACTACAAGCTTGGCACACCTGGATTTTGGGAGTTTCTCCCATTCTTCTCTGCAGATCCTCTCAAGCTCTGTCAGGTTGGATGGGGAGCGTCGCTGCACAGCTATTTTCAGGTCTCTCCAGAGATGTTCGATCGGGTTCAAGTCCGGGCTCTGGCTAGGCCACTCAAGGACATTGAGACTTGTCCTGAAGCTACTCCTGCGTTGTCTTGGTTGTGTGCTTAGGGTCATTGTTCTGTTAGAAGGTGAACCTTCGCCCCAGGTTGAGGTCCTGAGCGCTCTAGAGCAGGTTTTCCTCAAAGATCTCTCTGTACTTTGCTCTGTTCATCTTTCCCTCGATCCGGACTAGTCTCCCAGTCCCTGCCACTGAAAAACATAGATTATTTAGGTTTAGGAAAGTATTTATGAATCATAAAAAAAGAGGTTTGGAGAGAAATTGCCACATTCTTCAACCCATGGTAATCTTCAAATTAGTTGATTCAGCTATTTCAGCCACACATGTTGCTGACAGGTGTATAAAATCGAGCACACAGCCATGCAATCTCCATAGACAAACATTGGCATCAGAATGGCCTTACTGAAGAGCTCAGTGACTTTCAACGTGGCACTGTCATAGGATGCGGCTGGCTTCCGGGTTGGATGCGCGCTGTGTTAAGAAGCAGTGCGGCTTGGTTGGGTTGTGTTTCGGAGGACGCATGACTTTCGACCTTCGTCTCTCCCGAGCCCGTACGGGAGTTGTAGCGATGAGACAAGATAGTAACTACTAACAATTGGATACCACGAAATTTGGGAGAAAAAGGGGGTAAAATAAAAATAAAAATAAAAGAAACAATAAAGATCCTTCTCTCCGTCTCTCCCCAGTCAGGTGTCCAGTCCTCAAGCCCACTCTCCATGGTTACCTCACCTGTGACTCTGACGGGAACAACTACGGGGCGGTGTGCGAGTACCACTGTGACAGGGGCCAGGAGAGGAGGTGGACCTCCAGCCGTGTCTACCAGTTCGACCACAGCTGGACTGAGGCCCCTGTCGAGTGCGTCCGTTAGTATTGAGAACCAATGACAGAGCATGACCGTCTGGTTTGTTGTCTTCAACTGGAACTGGACCAGTTCTACGAGAAGAGGAGGCTTCTGATTGTGTCGGCACCTAACGTAGCCCATGGAGACTACAAGCTCCAGAACCTTATGGTACAGGTGAGTCCGAGACACCGGGATGGTTTGGGTATTATCTGCAAGTCAGGGAATTTCTGCTCTCAACAATGGTAGTTACTACAGGACTTAATAAAAAGCTGTTTAGGGAATAAAATATGAGCACCTTGTTTGTATGAATTGTGACCATGCTTGGGGTGTTTTCATGCCTAGAAAGCAGATTGTGGTCTGGACTTAAGACGAGTGACAGTGATTGAGCTGCAAGGGTCCCCTCCTCGAGAAGTGGGCCGCATCAAGGGACGTCACCTGGACACTGAGGTCATTGAGGGTCTGAGGTAAGGTGACTTCACATAATCAAATTGTATTGGTTACATACATGGTTAGCAGATGTTATTGCGAGTGTAGTGAAATGCTTGTGCTTCTAGTTCCGACAGTGCAGCAATATCTAACAATTTCACAACAACTACCTAATACACACAAATCTAAGTAAAGGGATGGAATAAGAATATGTACATATAAATATATGGATGGGCCATGACCGACCAGCATAGACGGTATAAAATACAGTATATACATCTGGGATGAGTAGTGCAAGATATGTAAACATCATTAATAAAGTGACTATTGATCCATTTGTTAGAGTGTCCAATCGTTTTGGCTGCACTGCATCTTCAGGCAATGTAATACACCATCACTGACTTGACACGAAATGGTCATCTCGTACTGTGGTACAGGCAGGCTTTCCAGATCTCCAGATCCTACTTCAACATGGTGCTGCTGGACAAGGATGGTTTGGACCACGAGAGATTCCTCACACCCACCACATCCGATGAGCTCTTCTCATACATCGACAATAACCTTTTGGACGAAGAAGGTTGGAGTTACAGAGACCTCTGTGACTAAGACTTAAGAGTGCCCCCTGGTGGCTTGGGGAGGTCAGACACTTTTACAAAGATATCAGCTCAGAGGAAGGCTGGCCCAGAATAGAGAGAGAAACAAGAAAACAGATAACAGCTCTGGTAGTCAAATGTTTCCACTGGCTGATAGATGAAGAGATCTCAGCCGTTTTTCAGGTCTAAAAGTATAGAGATTGTTGGTGTATTGTTAGAGGATGAAACATAGGCACCTTTTTACTTCACCTTCCATACTGCACAGACAGGTATAACAAACGTGGATGATTACAGGTTTAGTCACTTCATATATTTATTTATTTATTTATTAGGTGAATTAAATATTTGATACAGCCATAGGACTCAAATAAAAGAGCATAAAAGTTGAGAAATAAAATTAGTCTCCTTCACTTTGTGCAACTGGTAATATTTACATACATGTTTAAATCACAGGCACAGTAGTTTTTCAATTACCATGAATCATAACCCAAGGTGACATGGACCAAAACTGGTTCAATGCCTTAAGAGTGGAACAGAGATTCTGCCTGAAACTGAAACACCAGCAACCCCCATGAAGCACCACAGTTAATTGAGTGGTTTGCTGAACATGGATAGAATTCAGCTTCAATAAATACATGATAAAATGTAAATTAAACAGGAGTTGTTAAATTTGATCAAAACTTTGGTTAGTGTCGATTGATCTCAAAAAGTATTTGTATAGTTAGACAACCTTACATTTAAAAATATGAAATGATACCTCTTCTATCAAAAACCTGAAGCCATCAGGTGAATTTACACTATGCTTTCAAATCACTTGTTTTAGGCCAATGTGTCGTAATGGTGCCTGAGGTTAGACACAGCTGTATATATGACAGTCTCTTTTTTTTGTTACAGAATGATGGTGATAAAAAGTTGAGGGATTGCCCTGTGTCCATAGCTCTTCTTTCAGGTTACGAGGTAGAGTGTGGCGTCTTCACTTGCTCTTGCCCATAGAGGAGCGTAATGGAAGAGTGCCCTCTGCACACGAGTCAGGGTATTGCATCATCTTCTGCCACAGAGTCACCTCCTCCCCTGTAGAATCCGCCTCCACTTCCTCCTTCCCAACCTCCAGTGTGGCTGAAAAGAAGGGCACCAGAAACACAGTGAACTAAAGTAGGTCTGTCCTGTCCTGACCTCGTCCCCAGGCTATTGCACAAAGCGCATATCAGCCTGGGATAATGATTCAAAGTTGGCGTTAGTGGGTGTGACCATTAGGTGTTGTGGGATTGTTTGGTAGATTAAGCCGATGAAGCCAATGCTATTTGCACCGTGAGTTTCTCCCGGTCTTTCTGTATTGGCTAACAAAAGCTAAAGTTTGACGCTTTGGTCCACCAGATTTCACACATTTGGACAGAAATGTCAGGGAATGAGATTTATTTTAACAATAGGCCTACTGCTCTTAGTAATTTGAACTGAGGTAGCTTCACCTTACTACCAACTTTAACATTGGCAAAATAGGTGACCTGCAACGGAATAGTAAATCAAACACGTAAAACAGTAGAGCAATACTGCCAATGGATATAAACTGATACTTCCCCGCCATAAATCAACAAGGTGTTGTGTGTCATTAATTGTGGCTTTGCTGAGTCGAAACCCCACCCAGGAAGATAAAAAGGTGTTGTGTCATTACCTGTGCCTGTGCTGAGTCGAACCCCACCCAGGAAGTCATTACTGGACATGGCCTCCCGGTCCCACACTGTCAGCTCTAGCCACATCTCACTTAGCTGGTCTAGGGTCAGGTCTTTGTACACAAATGTGTGGTCGTAGTGGGGATTCAGAGTTTTCTTCACCACCGGAGTCTTCCTCTTAGTGGACTTGGCCTTCGATGGCAACAAGTACCTAGGTTTAAAAGCATGAGTGAGAAGGATTACATTTTGATGAAGGCTAGGTGGCTGAAAAATGTTCTTAAAATGAGCGGGAGTTGCACAATCTCAAGTGAGGATGATGAAACAAAATTCATCTCTGTTAGAGTGAACGTAGAGAATTAGTGACATCATGCCTCCAGCTAACCCTTTCACAAAGGAATCCGACGTGCCCCCTGCTTTCATTGCCGTCAGGTTCTTGGCCTCTTTGATCAAGACGTGTAACTCCCCTCCCTGCTCCGTCTTTGTCTTCTTGCCTAGAGAGAGTCTCTTGCCTAGGGGAGATAGTGGTGTCAGACAGCCACTGGTAGGGATTGGTCTGACACAGATAGTGCTGACTGAGCTTTTCTGTTCGTTTGTTCTGTCGACACGGACACTCCTACCTTTGGTCTTTTCAGTGGGTGAATTCTTGGTCGAGACGTACTTCAGGGAAATCAACAGTTCTCCTTTGTACTGAGAGAAGGCAGAGGACTGCAGTGGTGACGCCTATAGAGGATAATAGTCGGTAAAACCACTAGACCACAGGGTTGTACTGTAGATTAGAAATACATTTAGTGATTGATGTGTAGGGCCTGCAATGTTTTCTGACCATGTGACCTGACCAGGAACAACTGAGCCCTAGTGATGAGACTATTCAGGCTTACTTTTCCCACGAACGCCACACACTCCTCGTGGCCTGCGTCGAGGTTCCTGCAGTCCAGAGGCACCTCCACCTCTCCAAGGAGGGCATTACGGCCCAAGCGGGCATGGTGCCAGACGGAGAGCTGGAGGGAACGATTGAGCACCTGGGAGCGACTGATGGAAAACTGAATGAGGAGAAGAGATGAAGTGAGAGAGTGACACCCTGCTCTCACTGATCCGTCAACGACATCTTAGTAAAGTTTTCCACCCACCCTCTCTGGCCTTTGCATCAGAGTTACTTGTTCACTATACTCTGAGTTAAAAAAGGGCAGCAACAAAATCAATATTTGTTTGTCTTTCACTAACGGCGACTAACTCTCCTTATCTTGAATGTCAATATCAATCTTACTGCCTACTGAAGAAGGCGGCATTATCAACTTAACAACCGGCCATTGAGTAATAAGGGATGTGTACAGGGTTAAAGTTCATCAGTGTTCATCTAATTCTACTGCAGTTCCAGAGAGGCCATCACCTTTAGGGTCTCATTGTAAGTGGGGTCCACTGTGTTATGTTTAATGCTGGTTTTTTTCTTGCCAATGCGAGACTTGTCAGGGAGAAGGTAGCACTTGACATACCTGCAGGACAAAAAAACATGAATATTTTCCTACATGTTAAAGAGTTCAAATGAAGCCATATTCCATCTGGTCCTGCAACACCAAGAAACTATACTTAACAAAAATATAAAAACGCAACATGTCAAGTGTTTGTCCCATGTTTCATGAGCTGAAATAAAAATATCCCATAAATTGTCCATATGCCCCCCAAAAAAAAAAACTCAAATTTTGTGCACAAATTGGTTTACATCCGTGATAGTGAACATTTATCCTTTGCCAAGATAATCAATCCACCTGACAGGTGTGGCATATCAAGAAGCTGATTAAACAGTATGATCATTACACAGGTGCACCTTGTGCTGGAGACAATAAAAGGCCACTAAAATGTGCAGGTGTCACACGACACAATGCCACAGACGTCTCAAGTTAAGGGAGCATGCGATTGGCATGCTAACTGCAGAAATGTCCACCAGAGCTGTTGCCAGAGAATTGAATGTTCATTTCTCTACCATAAGCCTCATCCAACGTCGTTTTAGAGAATTTGTGTGTATGGCGTCGTGTGGGCGAGAGGTTTGCTGATGTCAACGTTGTGAACAGAGTGCCCCATGGTGGCTGTGAGGTTGTGGTATGAGCAGGCATAAGCTATGGACAAGGAACACAATTGCATTTTATTGATGGCAATTTTAATGCACAGGAATACCGTGACGAGTACCTGAGGCCCATTGTGAGGCCCATTTCTTTTAAGGTATCTGTGACCAACAGATGCATATCTGTATTCCCAGTCATGTGAGCTCCGTAGACTAGGGCCTAATGAATTTATTTCAACTGACTGATTTTCTCATATGAACTTTAACTGAGTAAAATCTTTGAAATTGTTGCGTTTATATTTTTGTTCTGTTATTTAAGTCCAAATATAAAGTGCCTACATTTTCAAACTACAAATGTATAATTAATTTTTCTTCCATTAAATGTAACCTTTACAATTCTTCCTTTTGGAACTCTGATAATGACCCCTGGGCACATCAAACATTTTGTAAACAGGACAGGGTCTTATCTAAGATTATCTACGTCAGGAATCATCAACTAGATTCAGTTGCGGGACAATTTGTTCTTGAGTGGATGGTCGGAGGGCCGGAACATAATTACAAATAATTTGTAGACGGCAAACTGACCGCAAAAAGCCCAAACAGATATGTTTGACTAATAATCTATTCAAACCTTGCTTACGATCACATGGTTCTCTCTATTATGCATGGGAATACTTGAACCGATTTCTTCAATTAAAATCACTTGGAGATGATTTCCTGATGTTTTTAGTGTTATGTTCAACAATAAAATAAATAAATAAGAGTTGCTCAGAAAATTGGGGGGGGGGCCAAATAAAACCAAACCAAATTCGGAAACCTGATCTATATGATGTCATACAGTAATAACACTGAAGTGTGTGTCTAGAGTGAACAACAGGATTATTGGGAATCATTCTCTACAACGCATCTCATCTACTGTCATCATAAAAACATGACGAGACTTATTGCAACCTACGGTAGAATAGTGTTGGTCTCACTTGAAGGAGTGGGGGATACTATCTCTGTTGGCAATGACATGATGGAATGCATCTGAATAGTGTAAAGCAGCTTTGTTGAAAGAAAATTCCAGAGCGGCATCCACCATGACTTTCATCCACCCAGTGTTTTCAGATGTGGGGATATGAAGGAGAGGACACATTATTGAGATGCACCCATCATTTCCTACTGAGACAACTATTAAACCCTAGTCCTGAGGGGACACTCACGGGTTTGAGCGCTGGCGTCTGGCGTCCCCGTGGGCCAGCGAGTGACACTCCTTGACGAGGACGGCCAGGCTCTGGGTGGTGTCATCGTAGCTGATAGAGAACACGATGTCCCCGCTCACCTCCACGCTGTCATAATCTCCTGCCTCACTGTAAATACTCATCAGACTGCCCAGTGTGCTCTGTGGTGGACACACACAGACAGACTTCTGTTAGTAGTTGGTTTAAATGTATTCATATTGACTACAATTCTAGAACTTGGAATTCAAAATGAGCAAAAATTGTGACCAGAAAGGTAAATGTAGCGTATTCAATCAAGTAACATAAACTTCCTGGAAAGCACAAAGGAGGCCTGTGACCATGAAAATCAGGTCAGTCAAATTTGCATGCCCTGACGCAAATTTGAGCGTGAGCTTTTGTTGCCATGGTAACTTAATTAGGCAGCAGCTCACAACACAAACCAGGATATCCTGAATTGTCTCAAAGTTCTGGTTCAATAAATATCTTGAGGAACTCTAAAAATAGCATCACACACTAACTAGAACCTTTGAAAATAGGATAAGTGAGAATCGCATGCATTTACCTTGGAGCCGCGAAGATTTGAGGTACTTGAGCACACCTTCTTTCTATGGATGCTCACCAAGTTATCAATGTCTTCATCCTCCTCATCATCCTGCAAGCACAGCAAACAATTTAAAATCATGAAAAAGACAACGCAACTGCATCTTTCACCAATACTAGCACTATAAGGAAGTATTTTGCAGTATAGTGAAGCCTTATGCATTAGTCTGTAATGAGGAAGAGGTACTGCTCACTGGCACATTGAGCCCAGGCACCGACTTGCTCCGGTCACCCATAAAGCCCTCTGATGCTTCAGCCCCCTCCTCACGCAGGTCCAGCACAGACGTGAATTCTGAGTGAAACCCATGGAGACGCATTAAAATGGAGCATATCTTTGTTAACTCGAGCAGGCCGGATGCCCTTAAAACAAACAATATTTGAGTAGAGTTTGGGAGTCAGGGCTACTGAGGCGACAGACACACAAGAGTCTCACCGGAGGGTTTCTGAACTCGTCTGACGCTCTTCTTGAACAGGCCGCCATCTTCCAATGCGACAGACCCCGTGCAGGGACTAACACTACGACTATTTACTACGGAGGACTATGGAAAGGGACAAGAGTTACAGTCAGGTGTGACAGTATAATATGTATTGGCTGGAGACATGAGGACTAATACAGGGTTAGGGTCAATTCCATTATTTTTCATGTGGACTTTTCACTTGCCGACTTGACTGACTGCACTGAAATGGAATTGACCCCAACACCCGATTGATAGGTAAACGGTCTCCTTACCGTGTCTGCATCTGAGGTGGAGCTGTGGCTACTGACGAGGTCTGCTTTGACTAGAACATTCATACTGGACCCTGTTGGACTAGACTGACCTGTGCTCTCCTCCTTCCTGGATCATAAACACCATTCATAATGAGCAGACATCCCAAAAGCAGTTTTGTTAGCATGTAGCGCTAATGCAATAGGCCTACTTGTTTGGATGTAGACTTACCTTGGCAAGAGAGGAGTCCCAAGAGAGGACTCAGTCTCTGTCATGACACTGTTCAGGCTGGCTTTCTCTGCAGGCTCATTGTCCCTGTGCTGCTGTTGCTCCTGCTGCTCCTTGACTCCCACAGATTCTTCGGAGACTTCGTCTAGCAGACTGAGAAGGTCGAAATAACAGTGTCAAAATGTTATATATTGAATTTAAACTCCATCCACATATTACAGTAACTGCATCACACTATTGATTGTAAAGCCTGTGTTGTCCCCCCAGATAAAAATAGGACTCACTCCTTGTTGGAGGCTGCTAGGTCCCTCAGTCTGGGTCGGGGAACAGGGGAGACGGGCTGGCTGGGGTTCAACTCTGTACTCTTCAACAGGAGCGCTCCCATGTTCTCCCTCTTCCTCACTAAAACAGAACACCAAGCTTCAGCATGACAGGCGACTGGTAATATGCTGACAGTGGCTTCATTCATTCAGATAGGGATTTCATTACTGGGAAGTGCCATTCAAAAAGTACATGAACAAAAGCTATGCAGTAACGGAGCTTCTTACGTATCAATATTGAAATTGAGTGGAGAAAATAGGACAAATTGCTATGCTGCCACGTCACCGACAATGACATTCCACTCTGCATCAGCAGTGAGTTGTTTATGGTTTCCAATTGAATAGAGCGTTGCCCACAACTTGGTGGTTCTTGGACTCACATGGGGGCCTCTTTTTGAGGGAAGTCCTCACTATGTCGTGTCCAGGGGTGGTGAAGAAGCGGTTGACTCGCTGGTCATAGAACCAGTCTCCAGTGCACTTCTTTAGATCACTGGAGAAAATAACACCACACATTACCACCACGTTAAAACATCATCAAATATATGGACCACAACCCTAAGGGTGACATGCTGACAGTGCAAAAACGCTGCGCTGTTGTAAATATTTTAAAAAGACACAGAAAGATATATATTTTTTACATGAGTTTAGAATGCACCAGATATGCATAGCGTACATCGCGGATCCACGAAATGTAAATCCGCTGAAAGTATTATCGTCTCCTCGTGGGCGTTGTACAGTGAGAGTCTTTGACGTTAATAAAAACATCACGCTTTGCATATAGATTCAGCAAACACAGGGATCATCGCCATTTAGATGCTAAAAGGACAGGGTGGGGTGATGTACAGAGAAATTGACTCTTACGCCTCTTTAGCACACACACTGCACACCCAGGATCCATTGGGGCACACTGCGCGACAGTTGTGGCACACTTGGTGTTTACATGCCCTACACTGGCTGGAGCCGGCAGATAGTGGACCAAGTAGTTCCTGGCAGCGGCCGCAGCTGCGCTCACTGTACTTCCCACTGCTACGCTTGGCGCCCTTCCTCTTAATGTCCAGCAGCTCCGTCTTCAGCTTCCTAAAACAACAGGGGGGGGGGGGGGAGACATTGGTTAGACCCTTGCCTATTGGTGTCTGTGTTGACATCTTTGCCTAACTGGATGTTGAAAGTCTATTGACTTCCTCCATCTGCACTCATGAAATACTGAGTTGATGAGGTGAATGCTAAATTCCCACCAGCATGCACTGTATCGCTTTCACCGGTCCTGTCTTTTTAGATCAGATTAAGGAAATGAGACAAGGGCAGGAGGAAGCCACTTTAGGACTATTGAGATGCAGCTCGGGAGGGGAGTTCTCACCGGACACGGTGCTCCTCAGCCTGCCTCAGTTCCTCGTCCCTCCGCAGCACCTCCAGGATCAGCTCCCGCTCCGAGTCAGTCAGGAAGGCCACATTAATCATGTCTGCAGCTTGTGACATTGCACCTCCGTCCCAGGCTAACCCCTTAGGGATTGTCACCCTAGGCCAGACAGGCTCCTGCTAGCCAAAGAAGAGAACAGGGCTGAGTTCAGAAGGCACAAAATGGGAACATGTTTTATCTATCTATAACTTGTCCTTCGTGGTTTCTGCCTGAAAATGCCTTTCTCCTGCTTTACCAAGCACCATAGCTTACATTTGAAATCCCTCATGACATCACAGTGAAAACCAGTGTGAAAGTCCTAATCCCAAACATCAGCAGCATTGAAGATGGAGTAAAGCTGATCGGAGGCTAAGGCTCCTTTACCCCCAGCTAATGTCCATTTAATGGAGGACCCACTTTCAGTATATGAGCAACGACCTCATATACAGTACAGGCTCCTCAGAAAGAGCACAGCATTACAGTGGACCACTGCAGGAGAGTGCGCGTTTAAACAATGGGAGGGCTTAATGTGAGGGGAAAGGACAGAGACAGGTAGAGAGCGGTAGACAGTGCAGGACTAGCAGACATACAGACAGACAAAGGGGACTGTTAGTGGATGGTGTTACCCTTACCTCCTCCACTAGTGAGCCTCCATGCAGAGAGGCTGCTGCTGCCACAGTGTCAGAAGCCTCTCACTCTGCCTTGCTGGAGCTGGCTGGGTAATTTAGGGAGGTGGAGCTGGCAAGCATGGACAGACCCAGACAACAGACAACCTAGCTTAGAGCCAACACCCTGAGATGGCCCTGCTGCAGACAAACCAGAGTGAAGGTGGACTAGCGGAACATTTACATGACAGACTGACCAGGTAAATCCAGGTGAAAGCTATGATCCCTTATTGATGTAACCTGTTAAATCCCATTTTTTTTAAATCAGTAGATAAAAGGGGAGGAGACAAGATAAAGAAGGACTTTTAAGCTTTGAGACATGAAGGTGAATGGGCGAGACAAAAGATTTAAGTGCCTTTGAACGGGGTATAGTAGTAGGTGCCAGACGAACTGGCGAACACAGAACTGCAACACTGCTGGGTTTTTCATGCTCAACAGTTTCCCTTGTGTCTCAAGAATGGCCCACCACCCAAAGGAAATGCATTCAACTTGACACAACTGTGGCAAGCATTGGAGAAATGCCATCACATTTTATAGTCCGTGACCTGAAGATTTGAGGCTGTTCTGAGGGCAAATGGGGGTGCAACTCAATATAAGGAAGGTGTTCCTAATGTTTTGTACACTGTGTAAATCTCACCAGGACGTACAGTACTGTGTCATTTCCACTGGAGTAAACACCAAACTACAACACCTTTAACAAACTAAGCCTATAACGTTGTACTGTATATGCTTACATCATGTAGAAAATCCTTTGCAGGGAAAGAAAACAGCCCTGCCTAAGTAGATCTTGAGCTTTGAGTCAGGTACACAAACATAAATTAACATTTGTTGACATATAGATAGTGATTTTATTTCAGCATGTCATCATATAGTAAATTATAAACAGGAAGACATGGGAAAATAGTCTCTACCTAATCTTACTTTGACAGACGCTGGCACGCATATAGAATAGATAGATGATGACAAATAGGATCCAGGATCCTTGAGGTTTTAAACCCCTCTGACAGGGTGAAAGTTTGCTTGAGGGAATTTGAACAGGAAAGCTAAAAACAACAGGAGCTCAGCATATCGCAGGGTTCCCACCCTCTAAGGACATAGAGCGGCGGGTGGAGTGCACTGGTAAAACCATTTGTTTAATCCTGACATCAAGCCTGTCATCGGCCATGTTCCAGTTATGAGCTTCAATCTCTAGGTGAATCCAGAACCTCAGAAGACATTGAATAGTCAAGTTGACAGTTAAAAAAAAAAAAAAGGCACTTCCATTTTTTGACAACTTTGAATTTACTGTGAACACACTATATTTTGAAGGCAAGGCAATGTTTTTATCTGCTCAGGAACAGTTCCAGTGTGAGCCAGAACATTCGAGAAATAGTGTACAAAAGTATTGTTTGCTTCATCATGACCACATGGTATGGAAACCCGAGTGCCAAGAAGAGGACACAACTGTCCAGGGCAGCAAATATGGACAGCAAGATAGTTAGCAAACCTCAAAAAGAAGTTCAATAACATATACAGTGCCTTCAGAAAGTATTCATACTCCTTGACTTATTCCACATTTAGAGCCTGAATTCAAAATGGATTAAATATATTCATTCTCACCAATACCACACAATACCACATAACGACAAAGTGAAAACATGTTTTTAGATATTGTTGCTTATTTATTGAGAATGAAATACAGAAATATCTCATTTACATTAGTATTCACACTAGGGCTGAGCCCAATTTACTGGTCGATAGGCTGTTGGTTGACCAAGATTTTACACACACACAAACACACCCAGTCAAACGTTTGGACACACCTACTCATTCAAAAGGATTTTCTTTACTTTTACTATATTGTAGAATAATAGTGTAGACATCAAACTATGAAAAAACACATATGGAATCATGTAGTAAACAAAAAAGGGTTTAGATATATTTAATAATTTTTCAAAGTAGCCACCCCTTGCCTTGATGACAGCTTTGCACACTCTTGGCTCTTGGCATTCTCTCAACCAGCGTCACCTGGAAGGCTTTTCCAATTGTCTTGAGGGAATTCCCACATATGCTGAGCACTTGTTGGCTGCTTTTCCTTCACTCTGCAGTCCAACTCATCCCAAACCATCTCAATTGGGTTGAGGTCGCGTGATTGTGGAGGCCAGGTCATCTGATGCAGCACTCCATCACTCTCCTTGATCAAAAAGCCCTTACACAGCCTGGAGGTGTGTGTGTGTGTGTGTTGGGTCATTGTCCTGTTGAAAAACAAAAGATAGTCCCACTAAGCGCAAACCAGATGGGATGACATATCGCTGCAGAATGCTGTGGTAGCCATGCTGGTTAAGTGTGCCTTGAACTCTAAATAAATCACAGACAGTGTCACCAGCAAAGCACCCCCACAACATCACACCTCCTCCTCCATGCTTCACGGTGGAAATCACACATGTGGAGATCATCCGTTCACCTACTCTGCGTCTCACAAAGACACGGTGGTTGGAACCAAAAATCTCACATTTGTACTCAGACCAAAGGACAGATTTCCACCGGTCTAATGTCCATTGCTCGTGTTTCTTGACCCAAGCAAGTCTGGTCTTATTATTGGTATCCTTTAGTAATGGTTTCTTTGCAGCAATCTGACCATGAAGGCCTGATTTATGCAGTCTCTGAACAGTTGATGTTGAGATGTGTCTGTTACTTGAACTCTGAAGCATTTATTTGGGCTGCAATCTGAGGGGCAGTTAACGCTAATGCACTTATCCTCTGCAGCAGAGGTAACTCTGGGTCTTCCTTTCCTGTGGCGGTCCTCATGAGAACGAGTTTCTTCATAGCGCTTGATGGTTTTTGCGACTGCACTTGAAGAAGCTTTCAAAGTTCTTGAAATGTTCTGTATTGACTGAGCTTCATGTCTTAAAGTTATGATGGACTGTTGTTTCTCTTTGCTTATTTGAGTTGTTCTTGCCATAATATGGACTTGGTATTTTACCAAATAGGACTATCTTCTGTACACCACCCCTACCTTGTCACAACACAACTGAGTGGCTCAAACGCATTAAGGAAATAAATTCCACAAATTAACTTAAGGCACACTTGTTCATTGAAATGCATTCCAGGTGACTACCTCATGAAGGTGGTTGAGAGAATGGCAAGAGTGTGCAAAGCTGTCATCAAGGCAAAGGGTGGCTGTTTGAAGAATCTCAAATATAAAATATATTTTGATTTGTTTAACACTTTTTTGGTTACTACATGATTCCATATGTGTCATTTCATAGTTTTCATATCTTCACTATTATTCTACAATGGAGAAAATAGAAAACCGCTTGGCATTCAGGCCAAAGCATTCAATCTTGGTTTCATCAGACCACAGAATCTTGTTTCTCATGATCTGAGAGTCCTTTAGGTGCCTTTTGGCAAACTCCAAGCGGGCTGTCATGTGCCTTTTACTGAGGAGTGGCTTCCATCTGGCCACTCAACCATAAAGGCCTGATTGATGGAGAGCTGCAGAGATGATTGTCCTTCTGGAATGTTCTCCCATCTCAACAGATAAATTCTGGAGCTCTTTCAGAGGGACCATCGGGTTCTCGGTCACCTCCCTGACCAAGGCCCTTCTCCCCCGATTGCTCAGTTTGGCTTGGCGGCAGGCTTTAAAAAGAGTCTTGGTGGTTCCAAACTTCTTCCATTTAAGAATCATGGAGGCTATTTTGTTCTTGGGGACCTTCAATGCTGCAAAAAATGTTTGGTACCCTTCCCCAGATCTGTGCCTCGACACAATCCTTTCTCTGAGCTCTACGGACAATTCCTTTGACCTCATGGCTTGGTTTTTGCTCTGACATGCCCTGTCAACTGTGGGACCTTATATAGACAGGTCTGTACCTTTCCAAATCATGTGGTAAATTCAATTGATTGGACAAGAGGACTCGAATTAACTTGTAGAAACATCTCAAAGATGATCAATGGAAACAGCCAAAGAAAAGCTGGAATGACTTCAGAACATATAAGTCCTTGAGTGGCCCATCCAAATCCCAGACTTGAATCCCATTGAAAATCTGTGGAAAGACTTGAAGATTGCTGTTCACCGTCGCTCCCCATCTAGCCTTTATTTTTTTATTTAACTAGGCAAGTCAGTTAAGAACAAATTATTATTTACAATGACGGCCTACAGATTAACAGAGCTTGAGAAAATCTGCAAGGAAGAATGGGAAGGAAAAAAAACAATTCCAAATGTGCAAAGCTGATACAGACCACTCAAAGCTGCAATTGGCTCAAAAGGTGCTTCTACAAAGTATTGATTCGAGTGAACACTTCATTTTCAATAAATGTGCAAACATTTCTAAAAACATGTTTTCACTTTGTCATTATGGGGTATTTTGTGTAGCTGGGTGAGTGGAAAAAAATATTTAATCCATTTTGAATTCATGCTGTAACACAGCAAAATGTGGAATAAGTCAAGGGGTATGAATACTTTCTGAAGGCACTACAAGTGCTGAGCACTCAGAGCAAAGCACTGACTATAGCTAATGACCCCTCCCATCCACTATTTCCAGTTTGAAAAGCTCCCCTCAGGGAGGAGATATCTAAGAGTATCTATAAAAAGTAATTTGTCCCGTTGTTGATAATGGTCTCAGATCCTGATGTACGTACATATGAATTATTGAATCATGGAGATGATCAGGTGCCCTTCAGTCTTAATGATGATGTATTTTTTACTAGGAATTCTTGATATGTTGATTGTGGCTTTTAGACCAATGATGATGTAATGTATAGCCGTCTAACGGGAAACTGCACTTGCACTTTTGTAGTTTGTATAGTTTATTTATTTTGAGGATGATGGAGTCCTGATGGCTTTTAATGTCTGTTTTTATGTTGTGAAACCAAAGACACATTTCCACATTGGGTGAACAATAAAGTTTTTCTAATTCTAATAATGTTGAGTGAGTTTAAGCAGAAAGAAAACCTTGATTTAAATTACTTAGCCCTCATTAGCACAGTGTTTGTGTGCTATGCTGTGTCACTCATGCAGAACTTTGGAGGAAAACTTTTTCCTCATTGTTTTAACGCTTGAGGCCACTTGACTCACATTTGAGAAGTGTACAATGCCTTGTAGGGCAGCTCAGCAGGCAGCTGCCTACTTCAAGGGAATGCGTGTGTCACAGAGACAAAGATGACAGTGCCCTGGGATATTTCTAGAGTCAATAGACACTAAGAAGGATATCTACAGAAAGAGGGAGGACAAATTGTACGAATACCAATGTTAGTAAACATTTGGCGAATACAGCAAAGAAAACTCCACGTAAAGTGCTTTTCCAGGGCATCTTAGGCTGTGTTTACAGCCCAATTCCGATGTTTTCGCCACGAGTTGGTATTTTGACAAAGCAGATTCTTTGCCAAAATATCAGAATTGGGCTGCCTGTGTAAACACAGTCTCATTGTGGGTATAGGCTATAATAAAGGAAAGTTAATTCCAATTTAACAATGCATGATAATAGCATAGTTTAATGTGCAATTTTCTTGACAGTAACTCAATAAGGAATGTTAGTCTAACAGCAAATGTAGGACTATTTCATAGTATGTAATTTACCTCATTTGCCAAAAGGACTTAACAAAAAATGCAGTAGGCTACATTTGATTGTTTTGTTGTATTTTTTCTAACAGCCAAAATGTAATCAAACAAATCTATTGTAGGCCTAGAGACAATGCATGATGTGCCTGGATTTAAGATTGTGTTGGCAACACATCCAGTTAATTGGACATTATTGAAAAAGCGCAGTTGTTTATCAACACACATGATCTGCTGAATAAGACAACACTACATAAGAAATGCATCTGAATGAGCGAGCGCAAATATTGTTCATAGAAGATTTGTCAGTCTCAAAAAATGTATTTCAACACCTGCCCAGAGGGTGTTTTAATTCCATTGAAAAAAATCGAAAACTTCACTTCGATTGTGATTCAAATCAATTCACCACACCACTTTCTTTCGTTCCCTAATTTTGGAAGGGAGGATATGAAAAATAATCAAATGGAATAATACACTTTTTAGAGCAGACTGGTAGCGGGTAAAACAAGTGCATGTGTATATCGTTTGTTCGCAACGTTAATGAATCGAGGATAGTAAATCATTCCTAAGGGAGGTTTCCCATATCAGGAAAAGGTATTCAACAATTTACTGTCGTGTAAAACATGTTTTGATTGCAACTGTAATTCAATAAAACAGTTTGAATGAATGTTATAGATCACAACAAACTCAACTTACCTCTCTACCCTTTGCTGCAATGTGTCAGCGTGACTCCCACAGTCTACCTTCCAGTCTCTTTCCTGCACTCTGAAACTGTTGACT
This sequence comes from Salvelinus namaycush, assembly GCF_016432855.1. Lineage (NCBI taxonomy): Eukaryota > Metazoa > Chordata > Actinopteri > Salmoniformes > Salmonidae > Salvelinus > Salvelinus namaycush. The sequence continues at coordinate 28,677,049 of NC_052311.1, forward strand.
TTCCGCGTTGGTTATAATCATCACATCCCGGAAGATATGGAAACTTTGTGACAGCGGTGAGGCGACAAATAGCTACAGACGTTTTCCGCAGCAGGTGCATTTCCTCTGCTCTATTTCCCTACTTTTCTGAGAAAAAAAGCAGAAGCAGTGCTAATTAATTCAATACCAATAGTTTCCACAAGTAAATAACCAAACCCCGTACAAATAATTTAGTAAAATTAAATAATAATGTGGAGCATTATTCTATTATGGAAATAATGCAAGAGGCAAAATACACAAATACTTAGCTTTTAAATAAACATTTTTTTTTAATTTTTGTGTGTAATTGTATAGTATAGCCCTTATTTAGCCAGATATTTCATCCTATGGTTACAATATTTATAAAGAAATGTGTAACAAATGTGTTCCCAGACTGGAGGCACCATGTGGCATGTGATGACATTTTGTCAAATCAGTTGTAAAACAACTGGGAAAAAACGGCTTCATTTTCACATTGAATAAACCTTTAAAATCATGTCTTTCCTAAAATAGCTACATTATTATTACAGTGCATTCAGAAAGTATTCAGACCCCTTCACTTTTTCCATATTTTGTTACGTCACAAACTTATTCTAAAATGGATTAAATTAAAAATGTTCCTCATCAATCTACACACAATAACCTATAATGACAAACCGAAAACCGTTTTTTAGAAATGTTTGAAAATTAATTAAAATAAAAACTTAAATACTTTATATACATAAGTATTCAGACCCTTTGCTATGAGACTCGAAATTGAGCTCAGGTGCATCCTGTTTCCATTGATCATCTTTGAGATGTTTCTACAACTTGATTTGAGTCCACCTGTGGTAAACTCAATTGATTGGACATGATTTGGAAAGGCACACACCTGTCTATACAAGGTCCCACAGTTGACAGTGCATGTCAGAGCAAAAACCAAGCCATGAGGTCGAAGGAATTGTCCGTAGAGCTCCAAGACAGGATTGTGTCAAGGCACAGATTTAGGGAAGGGTACCAAAACATTTCTGCAGCATTGAAGGTCCCCAAGAACACAGTGGCCTCCTTCATTTTTAAATGGAGGAGGTTTGGAACCACTAAGACTCTTCCTAGAACTCGTCGCCCAGCCAAACTGAGGAATCGGGGGAGAAGGGCCTTGGTCAGGGAGGTGACCAAGAACCCGATGGTCACTGACAGAGCTCCAGAGTTCCTCTGTGGAGATGGGAGAACCTTACAGAAGGACAACCATCTATGCAGCACTCCACCAATCAGGCCTTTATGGTAGAGTAGCCAGGCGGAAGCCACTCCTCAGTAAAAGGCACACAACAGTACGCTTGGAGTTTGCCAAAAGGTGCGTAAAGGACTCTGACCATGAGAAACTCTTTGGCCTGAATGTCAAGCGTCACGTCTGGAGGAAACCTGGCACATCCCTATGGTGAAGCATGGTGGTGGAAGCATCATGCTGTGGGGATGTTTTTCAGTGGCAGGCAGTGGGAGACTAGTCAGGATCGAGGGAAAGATGAACGGATTAAAGTACAGCGAGATCCTTGATGAAAACCTGCTCCAGAGCGCTCAGGACCTCAGACTGGGGCGAAGGTTCACCTTCCAACAGGACAACAACCCTAAGCACACAGCCAAGACAACGCAGGAGTGGCTTCGGGACAAATCTCTGAATGTCCTTGAGTGGCCTAGAATCACTGATATGATGTCAGCTGATCTGTCCCTCTTTGCCATGCAAATTAACTGAATCCCCAAAAAGCATTTCCACTGCATTTCAGCCCTGCCACAAAAGGACCAGCTGACATCATATCAGTGATTCTCTTGTTAACACAGGTGTGAGTGTTGATGAGGACAAGGCTGGAGATCACTCTGTCATGCTGATTGAGTTCGAATAACAGACTGGAAGCTTCAAAAGGAGGGTGGTGCTTGGAATCATTGTTCTTCCTCTGTCATCCATGGTTACCTGCAAGGAAACACGTGCCGTCATCATTGCTTTGCACAAAAAGGGCTTAACAGGCAAGGATATTGCTGCCAGTAAGATTGCAACTAAATCAACCATTTATTGGATCATCAAGAACTTCAAGGAGAGCGGTTCAATTGTTGTGAAGAAGGCTTCAGGGCGCCCAAGAAAGTCCAGCAAGTGCCAGGACCGTCTCCTAAAGTTGATTCAGCTGCGGGATTGGGGCACCACCAGTACAGAGCTTGCTCAGGAACTTGTGGTATCTGTAATCTGATTACAATATTTTTGCTGGTAACATAACGGATTACCTTTTTTTTGTAATCCCTTACATGTAATCCGTTACTCCCCAACCCTGCATATATACATACATGTACACATCTCTTTTAAATGTATTTTGATTTATTTTCCCTTAACCCTACCACCACTCCCGTAATTGGAGTAAACTAATGAACAACAACACTTACGCTTCTACTTCCAGTTTATGCATACTATATACATTTTATGGACACAATGTATTTTATAATAGTTATCTTTTGTTTGTTTTTAATCCCATCCTTCAGCTAACATCAAGTCCGAATCCCATCCAATTTGACTTCATCAGTATCATGTCTTTGCACATTTTGTATGTGCATGCCACCACCTACTGTGGTCAATCAAATTACATTTTGTGATCCAAAAATAAGAGGAAGGGGGAAAGGGAGAAAATAATTCCACCATCAACTAATCCTACGCCTACATACCACTATTTGATCAAATAAACAAAAATACCACCCCATTCCACTCCTTTGACCTTAACTTATCTCCGACCTCTCCATGCTCCTACCATCCATTTCCCCCAGAGATATCACAAAACCTGAAAATACTGGAAAACAATGATGCAGGAGAACGTTACATGCTGATCAGACCGGACGAGTCGCATGTGTGAGCATTGCAAAATAAATGTACACATATATGTTATTCAATCATTGCACCCACACTGCTTGTGAGCTAGTGTCTGCTTGCGAGCGTCTGCATAGCCAGGCTCTAAAATAGAACTTGGTTCTATTTGTGATACCCAACGCGCTGCAAATCCTGCCTCTCCCATGTGGGTGGACAAAATCAACGTGCGCTCATTAGCGCAGGTGGTCTGGTCAGCATGTAATAAAGAAAAAAAGAAGGAATAATTTACGGAAAGATACAACTTTGAGGTTTCAAGCAAGGAATAAGGCCCTGTTATAAAAGCTATACATACTGGGATAAACTCTTCACTTCAGAATAATGCATATTTTGGAACATATCCTATTGTAAGCGATATCCAGGTGAATGACATAGGTTTACTAGATAAGAAATTAAATGATTGTTTATTAAGGGATATTTTCTGCAGGAATTCTATTCCCTCTGCTATATTTTGTTGGGCTTCATCATTTGATGTAAACTGGCGCCATGCTTGGCTCACTCCACACAAATTTAAGGTGACCAATAAAGTAAAGGAGATCACCTTTAAGATTATCCATAGATTCTACCCGTGTAATAGCTTGATTTCTAAATATATACCTGATGTTACCAGTGAATGCAGTGTTTGTGAACTAGAAACTGAATCTATTGAACACTTATTCTGTAATTATTTACATAGTGAGGTGTGCTGGACTGATGTAAAACTATATCATGGCAACAGAATGCACACAACCATTGAAATATCTAAGTTTGAGATATTATTTTACTACACTGATTCCACAATTGAACGTCAGTATGTCATAAATCTCTTTATTTTATTAGGAAAATATTTCATAATCAAAGTGTATATAGAAAAAAAACCTTGGAAAACTATTTGGAATCATTAAAACGTATACAAAACAAAATGTTTAGCTACATGTCTGGATTTCATTTGATACAAATAATGTGGATTTGTATATATTTTTTTCTTCACTTCCTTATTTCTTTGTGTCACCCCTCTGGCTGTTCTGTTTCTTGTGTTTTGCATGTTACTGTTTAATAAAATATAAAAAAATAATAAAGAAAAAATATACAAAATACAATAACAAAATAATAATAGCATCTACAGTGCACTATGGTCTGGTTCCATTGCAAAATTTAAGCAGTTTTTTTCTCTTACATTTCAACATCCACACAGACTGAAGAAAATCGACCATTAACATATTTGAGGGCAAAAAGTAAATTTTATAAAATATTTCCATATAACATTTATTAAAATCACTATTTGATCCACTTCCATTTGGGTCCGGGTTCAGGGTGAGCCAGGGGTCCCAGAGTTGAAAATAAGTACATAAGAGTGAAGCTGCAGGGTACTATCACTTGCTCTCTCCTCTTTCTCCCTTTTTATGTGTTCCTCTTTCCGGCGCTCACTTCATTCCTCACTCATCACAGTGAACCAGATAAAAGTAGGAATACACATGTGGTTCAACGCTGAACACAGTAGGAAAACAAGGTGTGGATGCACTGGGATAACAGGATGTCTACTCAATTGAATTTAAAAACATGACTGTAACAGCACTATGTAATTTGATGTCTTAATAACTTTTGCGTACCATAATAATGCATAGTTCTGTCAACAAAAAAAGGAACTGGAAATGGTGGAAAATGTCACTCTTGCTCTTTCTGCTCATGGCAGCAACATTAAAACTTCCGGTTTTCCGATTTTGCCTTCAAAATAAAAGTATTCGGTAAAACGCTATGTGTATGATACGAAATCAATCATTTTGCAGCTTTGTATAATGCATAATGTTAAAATAAAGTTACAAAATTACATCGGGGTCTAAATTTAAGAAAATTACTAATTTATATAAAATAATAATATTACAAGCGAGGTGGAGCACATGGAAAAATGGTTGGAGTATAAGTAAATGAATGTAAAGAACATAATATTCTACAGAACCTATTGATCTAGCACTAGAGTCTATACAGTGCCTTGCAAAAGTATTCATCCCCCTTGGTGTTTTCCTATTTTGCTGCATTACAACTTGTAATTTAAATGGATATTTATTTGTATTTCATGTAATGGATATACACAAAATATTCCAAATTAGTGAAGTGAAATGAAAAAAAATACTTGTTTAAAAAAAAAAAAAGACTGAAAAGTGGTGCATGCATATGTATTCACCCCCTTTTGCTATGAAGCCCCTAAATAAGATCTGGTGCAACCAATTACCTTCAGAAGTCACATAATTAGTTAAATAAAGCCCACCTGTGTGCAATCTAAGTGTCACATGATCTCAGTATATATACAACTGTTCTGAAAGGCCGCAGAGTCTGCAACACCACCAAGCAAGCGGCACCACCACCACCACCACCACCACCACCACCACCACCACCACGCAAGCAAGCAAGCAAGCGGCACCACCACCACCACCACCAAGCAAGCGGCACCACCACCACCAAGCAAGCGGCACCATGAAGACCAAGGAGTTCTCCAAACAGGTCAGGGATAAAGTTGTGGAGAAGTACAGATCAGGGTTGAGTTATAAAAAAAATATCAGAGACTTTGAACATCCCACGGAGCACCATTAAATTCATTATTAAAAAATGGAAAGAATATGGCACCACAACAAACCTGCCAAGAGAGGGCCGCCCACCAAAACTCACAGACCAGGCAAGGAGGGCATTAAATCAGAGAGGCAACAAAGAGACCAAAGATAACCCTGAAGGAACTGCAAAGCTCCACAGCGGAGATTGGAGTATCTGTCCATAGGATCACTTTAAGCCGTACACTCCACAGAGCTGGGCTTTACAGGAAGATTGGCCAGAAAAAAATAAGCAAACACGTTTGGTGTTCGCCAGAAGGCATGTGGGAGAGTCCCCAAACATATGGAAGAAGGTACTCTGGTCAGATGAGACTAAAATTGAGCTTTTTGGCCATCAAGGAAAATGCTATGTCTGGTACAAACCCAACATCTCTCATCACCCGAGAACACCATCCCCATATTTTTCCATTGGCAGGGACTGGGAAACTGGTCAGAATTGAAGGAATGATGGATGGTGCTAAATACAGGGAAATTCTTGGGGGAAACCTGTTTCAGTCTTCCAGAGATTTCAGACTGGGACAGCGGTTCACCTTCCAGCTGGACAATGACCCTAAGCATACTGCTAAAGCAACACTCAAGTGGTTTAAGAGGAAACATGTAAATATCTTGGAATGGCCTAGTCAAAGGCCAGACCTCAATCCAATTGAGAATCTGTGGTATGACTTAAAGATTGCTGTACACCAGCGGAACCCATCCAACTTGAAGGAGCTGGAGCATTTTTTTGCCTTGAAGAATGGGCAAAATCCCAGTGGCTAGATGTGCCAAGCTTATGGAGACATACCCAAGAGACTTGCAGCTGTAATTGCTGTAAAAGGTGGCTCTACAAAGTACTGACTTAGGGGGGTGAATAGTTATGCACGCTCAAGTTTTCAGTTTTTTGTTGTTGTCTTATTTCTTGTTTGTTTCACAAAAAATATTTTGCATCTTCAAAGTGGTAGGCATGTTGTGTCAATCAAATTATACAACCCCCCCCAATTTTTTTAATTTTAATTCCAGGTTGTAAGGCAACAAAATAGGAAAAATGCCAAGGGGGGTGACTACTTTTGCAAGCCAATGTATATGGTTCTATTTCTTGGGTGACTGGTCTAAATACCCAACAGCCCTTTCTACTCCACCCATTCCATTGGTCCCAATGCAATACACTGTAGGCCTGTAAATTACATATTGGTTTATATAGCAAAAAATGTGCCAATGTAAAAGTGGGTTGGGGAGTACTCCATAGGGTCTGTAGAAATGATATATGGTGTCATTTCATGGGACTCTGAATAATATGGAGTGTTGCTGGCATTCTACTGTAGTCAAACAGATGCCAGGAGACTATACGGTACAAGTATAGCTCTATACAGGAACAACTATTGTTTGTGGTGATATAAAAGAGGAGTCGAGAGTACTCAGTAGGGTCTGTGGAATCTATATGGTGTTATTTCATGGGGGACTGAGGTCTATATGCCCAGCAACACTTTCTACTCCACCAACTCCAATGGTCCCGATGCAATCCATTATAGGCATATACATTACATATTGTCTTATATAGAGAGAACTATTCTAGGTGCAAAAGTAAAAGTGGCATTGGGATTATTCACTAGGGTCTGTAGAATCTATTATGGTGTTAATACATAGGGGACTCTGGTATAAATACCCAGCAACACTTTCTACTCCACCCATTCCATTGGTCCCGATGCAATACATTTTTCGATTCGATATATCGGTTCGTAGAAAATACATTGCAACTGTGTGAATGTTCACTTTTCTGTAAAGTCCAGACAACTCCTTGTGGATTGCCCATTGGGACAGCTGTATTCTGCTGACATAAATTTACCTAGACAGTTTTAATTCAATGAGAAGCAGGAAATGATATATGCTAAGCAGACTATTTTTGTTTTAGTACTAGTTTTTTAAAAGTATGCTAAGCAGCCTGTGAGAAGGTCTGTTAGAGGGTTTGTACATGCAGGAACAGTCATGTATGCTTTTTTTCACAGAATAGTGTAGTTTAACAGGAAGAATAAACCAAAATCACGATATGCCTTGCTCATATCAATATCAAATGCTATCGATATATCAAATGATTGATATTGGTGCCTACCACTACATTAAATAAATACATTCATATTTAAATATAATTTCATTATTAAGCATATAGCTTAATTTCATCAGTCTGCTGTATCATTCAAGCTTAAAACTTATTTCAATTCATTTCCTCTACGATAACTCATGTAAAACGGTCTTGCATGCCATTGTGAAAAAGTGTATTCACATTGCCCTCTCAGAAGTCTGCTTTAGAGAATAAGCACACATAAACACCACAACTGCTACTGTTTTTTTTTTAAAGGCAGAGGCTGCTGAGCTGACTTTTCCGGACCCCCGCTTCTCTGCGGTGCAAATAGCCTAACCATGAGAACTTTCTGAATAGACCCTCTCCCTATTGTCACGAGTCAACGTAAACACACTATTATTTAGAGTGGTATGCCTGAACCTTCCAAAAATGTGCCTCATCTGACAAAACACACTTCAATGTATCCTCTCTTATTTTGACGTCAACCTCTCCAGTTACATACTGCTCATCTGATTCAGTTGTCATAGAGCTTACGATTTCCTCATCTGATAAACCTCTACCACAACTTCCTGTCTCTGTGGTAGTATTCATTCCCAATATCTTGGGTGTCTGAGATTGATTGGGCTGCACCACTGACACTCCAAAACATGAACTCTTGGCTACATCAAGATGAAGTTTAGAAGCAGGTTGTTTACCATTAAAAGTGTGTACATTTTGCATATTAAGTTGGAAGTCTGAGGGTCTTCTTTGAGCAGTTGACATTCCCTGATTTAAACTCTCCACAGGCAATAGGTTTTGTACCTGAACATTCATTTACATTCTGTTTGTAACATTTTGTTTAATTTCACCTTCTTGTCACTAGCAACAGGATGTATAAATGTGTCACAGTCCCCTTTAAAACTAAATCAAGTTCTCTTCCCCACTCTGTGTTACAATGACTTAAGTTTGTGCTGTCACCCTCATCTCCTATCTCATTACATATGGGTGACGGGCTCAAAGGGTTGGTCCTCACTCTGAATAACACAATTTTGAATGTTACCGCTATTCTTGTCCCACATATTCCTACGATTTTTTTGACACCACGTTTAATGACAATGGGATTTCCAATTGGTCATTGCAAAGTTTTGGCAACTTCCTCCCAAAATTGGAAGTCAAATTGTTCATCATGCTGCATAACGGAATGTATTGCCATTTGAAATAGCATGGTAATCCAAATATTTATTTTATCTTAACTTTCTGATCCTCCCCATCATCCCTGCCACCCCCATACAATTTATGTTTCAGATTTGGTTATTCCACAGCATTATTTTAATGTATTATCTGTTGTGTTAAATTATTCTGACCTATGCTTTTATCAGAACAGTCAACTCCACAGTTAACTCTATCACCACAGACAACAGTGTCACTATCATTACAGTCAACTCCTACTATAGCGCTAGGTCCACCGTTTACCAGACCTTCCACAGATATTGCATTTTTTTTTGACAAATCTAAAATTATTTCTGGAAGAAGCCTTTGACTTGCCTCCTGAAGTACACAGCATAGCCATTGGTTAGTGTGATGCAAATCGATAATGAGGAGACGCTAAATTAATAATCAATCAAGGCATTACTTTTATTAAAAGACTTGTTATAACAAGGAGGCTTGTCTCTCCACACATGCAAGTGTAATGAAGTGAGAGCCCCCTGAGTGGAGTTCACTTCTGGGTTATATACTATCTTAGGATAGGTGCAACTTCAGATATAACGTACAATGGTTCCAAACACTAATCTCACACATCCTGTGCCAGACATTGGGCCCCAAATACAAATAACTTGTTTTGTTCAGTATTAAGAACATTTGTTGTCACTTAGTTTCCACCTTGAACTAGGGGAGAGAACAATCTCCCCTCTGAGGAGGTGACTGACACACAAACACTGTGGAGACAAGTGATTGATTCCCCATTACTCACGCCATCCCTTCACATGGTTTGCAATAAAGACACACAGTTCACATATGGAAACAATGTTTCCTTCTGACCTCCTTTGCCATACTCCTTGCTGATATTCTGCATAGCAACAGGGACATGTGATAGATAAGACTGACTTCTCCCCTCTCTGGACCCAAGGTTACTGAGGCCCTTTTGAGGGAGGATGTGCAGCTGCCAACACTGAAGCGTCTGAAAGGAGACGCTTTAATAACAAGAGTTTCAACAGTTCAATCATATAAGCATTTTCCGCAGATAAAACATCTTAATTATCTTTGTTACTTAGCTTATATGAGTTAGATAAAGAAACTATCTCAAGCCCAATGCCTAGGCTTAAAATAAGGATATTTTAGTACACAAGCATTAGTAGGGTTTAACAGAACTTCTCACATTAGGCAGCACAAAAGGGTTTACATCAGCAAGAGCAAGGCAGTCCAGGGCTCATTATTGGGATAGCCTGTCCATTGCAGTGTGTAATGCAGTGTTGCCTAGTTTTATATACACCATCCCAGCAGCGCAAAAACTCGGGAAGGAAGTACAATTTCTTGCTTCTCTGAGCATGCTCTTCGTATAGCCTAAGCCTATAGTATAGGCTTTGGATCATTTGATTGAGACCACACTAAATATAGGCACACTTGATATTGCGCGGCCAGCAGAAAATCATGGTTCGGCATACATTTGACTTCGCCACCTAGAATAGTTCTCTCTATAAGCCAATATGTAATTTACAGTGCATTCGGAAAGTATTCAGACCTTTTGACTTTTTCCACATTTTGTTACGTTACAGCCTTATTCTAAAATGGATTAAATTCTTTTTTTACCCTCATCAAACTACACATAATACCCCATAATGACAAAGCAAAAACAGGTTTTTAGAATTTTTTGCAAATGTATCAAATTAAAAAAAAAATTAAATTTCACATTTACATAAGTATTCAGACCCTTTACTCAGTACTTTGTTGAAGCACCTTTGGCAGTGATTACAGCCTCGAGTCTTCTTGGATATGATGCTCTTTATGTCGTGTTGTGTTGTCTCTGTCACGTTCCTGACCTGTTTTCTGTTGTTTGGTATATGTTTAATTGGTCAGGGCGTGAGTTTTGGGTGGGTAGTCTATGTTATGTGTTTTCTATGTTGGGTTAATGGGTTGCCTGGTATGGCTCTCAATTAGAGGCAGGTGTTTGGCGTTTCCTCTGATTGAGAGTCATATTAAGGTAGGTTGTTTCACATTGTTTGTTGTGGGTGGTTGTCTTCCGTGTCAGTACATGTTACCACACGGGACTGTTTTCGGTTTGTCTGTTCCTGTTCGTGTGTTCTTCGTTTCATGTAAGTTCGTAAGTTTAGGTCTGTTTAGTTCGTTTTGTTATTTTGTTTTTCTAAAGTGTTATTTTGTGTTTCGTCGTTTGTCTAATAAATCATTATGTCCACATACCTCGCTGCGTGTTGGTCTGATCCATGCTCCTCCTCATCCGAGGAGGAGGAATATGACGACGATCGTTACAGAACCACCCACCAAACCCAGATCAAGCAGCGGGTTAACGGACAGCAACGACAGCAGCAGTGGGTCAAGGAGGATTGGACATGGGAAGAGATTCTGGACGGAGAAGGACCCTGGGCAGAGCCAGAGGAGTGTCGCTGTCCCAAGGCGGAGCTGGAGGCATCTAAAGCGGAGAGGCGACGATATGAGGAGGCAGCACGGAAGCAAGGCTGGAAGCCCGCAAGTACAACCCAAAAATTTCTTGGGGGGGGGCTAAAGGGTAGTGTGGCGAAGTCAGGTAGGAGACCTGCGCCAACTTCCCGGGCTTACCGTGGAGAGCGAGAGTATGGGCAGACACCGTGTTACGCAGTAGAGCGCATGGTGTCTCCTGTACGTGTTCATAGCCCGGTGCGGGTTATTCCACCTCCCCGCACTAGCCGGGCTAGAGTGGGCATTGAGCCAAATGTCATGAAGCCGGCCCTACATATCTGGCCACCAGTACGTCTCCTCGGGCCGGCTTACATGGCACCAGCCTTACGCATGGTGTCCCCGGTTCGCCTACATAGCCCGGTGCGGGTTATTCCACCTCCCCGCACTGGTCAGGCGACGGGGAGCATACAACCAGGTAAGGTTGGGCAGGTTCAGTGCTCAAGGGAGCCAGTACGCCTACACGGTCCGGTATATCCGGCGCCACCTTCCCGCCCCAGCTCAGTACCACCAGTGCCTGCACCACGCACCAAGCCTCATGTGCGTCCTCAGAGCCCTGTACGCACTGTTCCTCCTCCACGCACTCTCCCTGTGGTGCGTGTCTCAAGCTCAGTGCCTCCAGTTTCGGCACCACGCACCAGGCCTACTGTGCGCCTCAGCGCCGTCTGAGCCATCTGTCTGCCCAGCGCCGTCTGAGCCATCTGTCTGCCCAGCGCCGTCTGAGCCATCTGTCTGCCCAGCGCCGTCTGAGCCATCTGTCTGCCCAGCGCCGTCTGAGCCATCTGTCTGCCCAGCGCCGTCTGAGCCATCCGTCTGCCCAGCGCCGTCTGAGCCATCCGTCTGCCCAGCGCCGTCTGAGCCATCCGTCTGCCCAGCGCCTTCTGAGCCATCTGTCTGCCCAGCGCCTTCTGAGCCATCCGTCTGCCCAGCGCCTTCTGAGCCATCCGTCTGCCCAGCACCTTCTGAGCCATCCGTCTGCCCCGAGCCATTAGAGCCATCCGTCAGTCAGGAGCCGCTAGAGCCGTCCGTCAGTCAGGAGCTGCCAGAGCCGCCAGCCAGTCAGGAGCTGCCAGAGCCGCCAGCCAGTCAGGAGCTGCCAGAGCCGCCAGCCAGTCAGAAGCTGCCAGAGCCGCCAGCCAGTCAGGAGCTGCCAGAGCCGCCAGCCAGTCAGGAGCTGCCCTACAGTCAGGAGCTGCCCTACAGTCAGGAGCTGCCCTACAGTCATGAGCTGCCCTACAGTCATGAGCTGCCCTACAGTCATGAGCTGCCCTACAGTCATGAGCTGCCCTCCAGTCATGAGCTGCCCTCCAGTCATGAGCTGCCCTCCAGTCATGAGCTGCCCTCCAGTCATGAGCTGCCCTCCAGTCATGAGCTGCCCTCCAGTCATGAGCTGCCACTCAGTCATGAGCTGCCACCCAGTCATGAGCTGCCACCCAGTCATGAGCTGCCACCCAGTCCGGAGCTGCCACCCAGTCCGGAGCTGCCACCCAGTCCGGAGCTGCCACTAGTACAGAGTTGTCCCTCTGTCCTAAGCTACCTCTCTGTCCGGAGCTACCTCTCTGTCCGGAGCTACCTCTCTGTCCTGAGCTACCTCTCTGTCCTGAGCTACCTCTCTGTCCTGAGCTACCTCTCTGTCCTGAGCTGTCTCCTCTATGTAGGAGGGGCCTTAGTGAAGGTTCCTGGACCATGGTCGGGGGCGAGGGTCGCCACTCAAAGGACGCGAAGGAGAGGGACAAAGACAGTGGTGGAGTGGTGTCCTCGTCCACCGCCGGAGCCGCCACCGCGGACAGATGCCCACCCAGACCCTCCCCTTGAGTTGTAGGGGTGCGCCCGGAGTTCGCACCTTGAGGGGGGGGTTCTGTCACGTTCCTGACCTGTTTTCTGTTGTTTGGTATGTGTTTAATTGGTCAGGGCGTGAGTTTTGGGTGGGTAGTCTATGTTATGTGTTTTCTATGTTGGGTTAATGGGTTGCCTGGTATGGCTCTCAATTAGAAGCAGGTGTTTGGCGTTTCCTCTGATTGAGAGTCATATTAAGGTAGGTTGTTTCACATTGTTTGTTGTGGGTGGTTGTGTTCCGTGTCAGTACATGTTACCACACGGGACTGTTTTCGGTTTGTCTGTTCCTGTTCGTGTGTTCTTCGTTTCATGTAAGTTCGTAAGTTTAGGTCTGTTTAGTTCGTTTTGTTATTTTGTTTTTCTAAAGTGTTATTTTGTGTTTCGTCGTTTGTCTAATAAATCATTATGTCCACATACCTCGCTGCGTGTTGGTCTGATCCATGCTCCTCCTCATCCGAGGAGGAGGAATATGACGACGATCGTTACAGAACCACCCACCAAACCCAGATCAAGCAGCGGGTTAACGGACAGCAACGACAGCAGCAGTGGGTCAAGGAGGATTGGACATGGGAAGAGATTCTGGACGGAGAAGGACCCTGGGCAGAGCCAGAGGAGTGTCGCCGTCCCAAGGCGGAGCTGGAGGCATCTAAAGCGGAGAGGCGACGATATGAGGAGGCAGCACCGAAGCAAGGCTGGAAGCCCGCAAGTACAACCCAAAAATTTCTTGGGGGGGGGGCTAAAGGGTAGTGTGGCGAAGTCAGGTAGGAGACCTGCGCCAACTTCCCGGGCTTACCGTGGAGAGCGAGAGTATGGGCAGACACCGTGTTACGCAGTAGAGCGCATGGTGTCTCCTGTACGTGTTCATAGCCCGGTGCGGGTTATTCCACCTCCCCGCACTAGCCGGGCTAGAGTGGGCATTGAGCCAAATGTCATGAAGCCGGCCCTACATATCTGGCCACCAGTACGTCTCCTCGGGCCGGCTTACATGGCACCAGCCTTACGCATGGTGTCCCCGGTTCGCCTACATAGCCCGGTGCGGGTTATTCCACCTCCCCGCACTGGTCAGGCGACGGGGAGCATACAACCAGGTAAGGTTGGGCAGGTTCAGTGCTCAAGGGAGCCAGTACGCCTACACGGTCCGGTATATCCGGCGCCACCTTCCCGCCCCAGCTCAGTACCACCAGTGCCTGCACCACGCACCAAGCCTCATGTGCGTCCTCAGAGCCCTGTACGCACTGTTCCTCCTCCACGCACTCTCCCTGTGGTGCGTGTCTCAAGCTCAGTGCCTCCAGTTTCGGCACCACGCACCAGGCCTACTGTGCGCCTCAGCGCCGTCTGAGCCATCTGTCTGCCCAGCGCCGTCTGAGCCATCTGTCTGCCCAGCGCCGTCTGAGCCATCTGTCTGCCCAGCGCCGTCTGAGCCATCTGTCTGCCCAGCGCCGTCTGAGCCATCTGTCTGCCCAGCGCCGTCTGAGCCATCCGTCTGCCCAGCGCCGTCTGAGCCATCCGTCTGCCCAGCGCCGTCTGAGCCATCCGTCTGCCCAGCGCCTTCTGAGCCATCTGTCTGCCCAGCGCCTTCTGAGCCATCCGTCTGCCCAGCGCCTTCTGAGCCATCCGTCTGCCCAGCGCCTTCTGAGCCATTCGTCTGCCCAGCGCCTTCTGAGCCATCCGTCTGCCCAGCGCCTTCTGAGCCATCCGTCTGCCCCGAGCCATTAGAGCCATCCGTCAGTCAGGAGCCGCTAGAGCCGTCCGTCAGTCAGGAGCTGCCAGAGCCGCCAGCCAGTCAGGAGCTGCCAGAGCCGCCAGCCAGTCAGAAGCTGCCAGAGCCGCCAGCCAGTCAGGAGCTGCCAGAGCCGCCAGCCAGTCAGGAGCTGCCAGAGCCGCCAGCCAGTCAGGAGCTGCCCTACAGTCAGGAGCTGCCCTACAGTCAGGAGCTGCTCTACAGTCATGAGCTGCCCTACAGTCATGAGCTGCCCTACAGTCATGAGCTGCCCTCCAGTCATGAGCTGCCCTCCAGTCATGAGCTGCCCTCCAGTCATGAGCTGCCCTCCAGTCATGAGCTGCCCTCCAGTCATGAGCTGCCACCCAGTCATGAGCTGCCACCCAGTCATGAGCTGCCACCCAGTCATGAGCTGCCACCCAGTCCGGAGCTGCCACCCAGTCCGGAGCTGCCACCCAGTCCGGAGCTGCCACTAGTACAGAGTTGTCCCTCTGTCCTAAGCTACCTCTCTGTCCGGAGCTACCTCTCTGTCCGGAGCTACCTCTCTGTCCTGAGCTACCTCTCTGTCCTGAGCTACCTCTCTGTCCTGAGCTACCTCTCTGTCCTGAGCTGTCTCCTCTATGTAGGAGGGGCCTTAGTGAAGGTTCCTGGACCATGGTCGGGGGTGAGGGTCGCCACTCAAAGGACGCGAAGGAGAGGGACAAAGACAGTGGTGGAGTGGTGTCCTCGTCCACCGCCGGAGCCGCCACCGCGGACAGATGCCCACCCAGACCCTCCCCTTGAGTTGTAGGGGTGCGCCCGGAGTTCGCACCTTGAGGGGGGGGTTCTGTCACGTTCCTGACCTGTTTTCTGTTGTTTGGTATGTGTTTAATTGGTCAGGGCGTGAGTTTTGGGTGGGTAGTCTATGTTATGTGTTTTCTATGTTGGGTTAATGGGTTGCCTGGTATGGCTCTCAATTAGAGGCAGGTGTTTGGCGTTTCCTCTGATTGAGAGTCATATTAAGGTAGGTTGTTTCACATTGTTTGTTGTGGGTGGTTGTCTTCCGTGTCAGTACATGTTACCACACGGGACTGTTTTCGGTTTGTCTGTTCCTGTTCGTGTGTTCTTCGTTTCATGTAAGTTCGTAAGTTTAGGTCTGTTTAGTTCGTTTTGTTATTTTGTTTTTCTAAAGTGTTATTTTGTGTTTCGTCGTTTGTCTAATAAATCATTATGTCCACATACCTCGCTGCGTGTTGGTCTGATCCATGCTCCTCCTCATCCGAGGAGGAGGAATATGACGACGATCGTTACAGTCTCTCTTGTCGTGATGTGTGTTTTGGCTGTCATTGTAAATAAGAATTTGTTCTTAACTGACTTGCCTAGTTAAATAAAGGTTAAAAAATATATAAATAATTCGGTGTCTACTCTGTCACAATAACTCCTCCCTGGCATTTTCATTTATTTTCATGTCAAACACTGTATTCGAATAATCATTCTATTTCTATGATTCCAACAGTTCAACCAAGTGTTTTGCTCTAAATCAAATCGCAATTCCAACATTTGGTTTAAAATAAGGCCTATATTGTTTTCCCATATCGTGCAGCCCTTATGTGGCAGTGTGGAAATGATTTCAAATGAGTGCAGGAAAACCAAAAATTATTTTGGGTTGAATTGAACAGTATAAAACAATCAGAATGGAGAACGACCCATTGAAATCACTTAGAATGTATGTATTGCCACCCTAGGTTCAGGCACTACTCATAAAGCAAATTCTGAACTTTTATTATTCAAAAACATAAAATACAGTCATACCGTCAAAAATAAAAATCAATAACGTTCACTTTTATACATTAAATATCGGTTTAGAGAGATAAAAAACATTATTTGTGCTGATGTAAAAGTGGGGTTGGGATTACTCACTAGGGTCTGTAGAATCTATACAGAGCATTCGGGAGAGTATTCAGACCCCTTGACTTTTTCAACATTTTGTTACGTTACAGCCTTATTCTAAAATTGATTAAATAGTTTCCCACAGTTGACAGTGAATGTCAGGTTGGGAGAAGGAGGAAATGGCGCCTGTGCTTGAATCCGAAGGGGCGGCAAGTGAAGTGAAGTGAAGTGTGTGATAATTAATGGAAAATAGTGAAATCAAAGAATGGAACAAAATGAGCAAAAGTTGTAGTAGAAGACAAGGACCAGCCCGATTTAAGCCTTATTGGGCTGTGTATTTTTGGAGGAGATTCTTTTGGGAAATCCATTTGTAATATCGAGGACTGTGAAGAAAGCAGTGGGAAAGGTGAATTCAATCAAGGGACTAGAAGCAGCCTTGTTTTGGTTAATTGTGTTGAAGAATTTAGCAGAATTGTCCACGTCAGAAGTAACATGTATTGATTTTCGGAGCAGGGCACCTGCCAAAGGAGTTATAGCTGGAGTCTCATTGGATATAAATGATGAGTACCTATGTCAGAAAATCCCAGGAGTGGTCAGTGCATGTTGCCTGACCAGTATGGTAAATGGAAGGAAGGAGAAAAGCCTGTGGATATCATTGTTGTTTGAGGAGACTCTACCTGAATATGTGAAGCTTGGATATGTAAGTTATGCGGTGAGAGCATTTGTGTCCAAACCATTACAGTGTGGAAATTGTAAAGAATATGGTCACGTGTCAAATGTTTTCAGACAAGATAATTATGATATTGAAGAATCTGTGAATGGAAAATGTTGCAACTGTGGTGGGGATCATACTCCGGACTTCCTTGAGTGGGGGAATGAGGTCGAGGTGTCAAGGACCAGGGCTGCACAGCGGATCTCCTATGTGGAGGCGCTGAAGAGAGTCGAAGGGGCAAGAGGCAACAATGTTGAAGATATGGCGGCGGATGCATTGCAACTAGTTGCCAGTGTTTTAAGTCAACCGGGTGATCTGGATACACTCGTTGTGAAGAAGGTGGATTTTGTGGCATTTATAGCCACAGTGATTAATTGTACAGCACAAGTGTCTTAAGAAGTCCAAGAAGCTGGATATCATTATATCTGCAGCTGAGAAGTTTTTGGGGCTCCAAGACTTCACAGCAGAAGCACATCAAGGACTTTTGTCGCTAGGAAATGTCCCGCCCTCACAGGAGGCTTCTGAGACTGTGTTGGGACCTGATTAGAATGTGGTTTGTACAGAAAAGCCAGTTGATTTTGTTTAGTATTATTTATTTTTTTGGTAGTTTGTATTGTATTTTATTTATTTTTACCCAAATGTTTTCCTTTTTTGGGATCCTTATTATCCATCTGCACAGTAAGTGGCGGAATGCACATTTAATTGTTACCAACGCCATTATACCATAGAAGAAGTGCATGTCAAAGCAAAAAGCAAGCCATGAGGTATAAGGAATTGTCCGTAGAGCTCCAAGACAGGATTGTGCCAAGACACAGATCTGGGGAAGGGTAACAAAACATTTCTGCCGCATTGAAGGTCCCAAAGAACACAGTGGCCTCCATCATTCTTAAATCGAAGAAGTTTGGAACCACCAAGACTCTTCCTAGAGCACATGACAGCCCACTTAGAGTTTGCCGAAAGGCCCCTAAATTACTCTGTCCATGAAAAACAAGATTTAACTCTTTGGCTTGAATGCTAAGCATCACGTCTGGAGGAAACCTGGCACCATCCCTACGGTGACGCATGGTGGTGGCAGCATCATGCTGTGGGGATGTTTTTCTGCAGCAGGGACTCGGAGACTAATCAGGATCGAGGGACAGATGAACAGAGCAAAGTACAGAGAAATCCTTGATGAAAGCCTGCTCAGGACCTCAGACTGGGGCGAAGGTTCACCTTCCAACACAACAACAACCCTAAGCACACAGCCAAGACAACGCAGGAGTGCCTTCGGGACAAGTCTGAATGTCCTTGAGTTGCCCAGCAGAGCCTGGACTTGAACCCGATCGAACATCTCTGGATCCAACCTGACAGAGCTTGAGAGGATCTGCAGAGAAGAACGGGAGCAACTCCCAAAATACAGGTGTGCCAAGCTTGTTTTTTCTTTCTTTCTTTAACCTTTATTTAACTAGGCAAGTCATTTAAGAATAGTGTAATTATAGAACGCTAGTGGATTTATATTGAGAAGCAAAGTGAAAACAGCCTCTTGGTCATCAACATTGTTGCATGTGCTGCATTGACCATGCAGAGATTGAACGCAAGCGTCTCGTGCTCCAGGAACAACAAATGCGCTCATTGATTGACAGGGGCGGGGCTAGGTCTGTGTGGAACGCAGCGGAGAGAAATTACTCAAGTAAATTAGCGAAGTAAACTAAAAAAATGCACGTTACACACGGCGTATTACATTTAACAAACCGAACATTCAAATACCGTTATAGAACGTAAAGTTTAAAAAACAAAACCGGTCCATGCACAAATACTATATCGTAAATATATATAGTAAAATACGGTATATTGGTATATCGTAAAATAAAATATACCACCCAGCCCTAATTGTGGCCAATGTAATGGGCGGATTATTCAGAGCCCCATGAAATGACACCATATAGATTATACAGCCCCTACTGAGTATTCCCTACCCCACTTTCACTGCGGCACCAAGAATAGTTTTTGCTCTATAAATCAATGTGTATACCATATACAGTGATTCACATTGGGGGCGTTTATTTAACCTTGGAACATGTTTTAAAACACAAATGTAATGCAAATGTAACTTAAATATGAACATGAATAATATGAATAATTGTTCATGTTTAGACAAGTATTTTTTATATCATTAATAAATACAGGTTATTGACACCTTTCTACTATTACATGGGGACCTTTATTTTGAAATGTTCCGAAATTCCGTAACCCGGAAGTACTTTTTGTGCTGCTGACGAGACTCTGATCTCTTTCTAGCGTTGAACATGGCGCCCGAGGTAGACTAGCTGGAAACGTTAGCCAGCATCAACATGAGCAAATAAATGGTTACCAGTTTGACCTTTTATCGTTTCGAATTAACTGGTTGATTAGGTAGTATGCAGGAAAGTGACGCGTGTAATTAACTTTCTCAACCTACAGATTAGGTGAAATAATGGAAACTCGAGGAATAGAACAGATGTTTGACTTCCAGCGGTAAGAACAAGAAGTGTTGTTGTCAAGACAAGCTAGCTAGCAGCTAAATTAGTTTATCAGTCCACCGATACCCATGGCAGAGATTTCCAATAGTCTTGCTCATAATCGGCTCTGGCTATTAGCTAGCTAAGTCACCGTCTTCTTGGCGTTCATTTAGCTTGTTAGTTACTGTAAGCAAATTAGCCTACAAGATATCAATACTATTATCCATTAACGGCTAGCTAGCAAGTAGCTTGGTCGGTTGCAGTTACATTAGTTTCATAGTTAGAGGCATATCATCTGTCCCCTTGGACTAAGAATATTCTTCCTGTCAAGGATAACACTGAGCTGTCTCTGTGTTTGTCTCAAACAGGTTGCCAAACGATGGACTGGTCCTTTTGCTGGTATTGCTTTACTCTCCAGTTGGTCTGTGTTTGATGTTACTACGACTCTTCGTAGGTGCACATGTGTTTTTGGTGAGCTGTGCACTCCCAGACAGTCTTGCTAGAAGGTAAGGGTAGTTTTGCAACTGGTTATCTTACTAAATGTTAGGTTGACTCAGCATAATGACATCATCATACAGTGGGGTGACTTCCTGCTTAAAATAAAAACAAATCTGTCATACTGCCACAATGGTGAAGGGGCATAAAGATGTCGTAATTCAGATATGTGATTGTTAAACCGCTATCCATAGTGCTTAAACTCTAGGCGGCATTCTGACTTCTCCCTACAGTTCTGAGCGATTAGCTTCGCTCATGTGAACTACAATCCCGACGCTGTGTTTAGACACGTCAATAATCAAGGCTTTCAAAACATATGGCCTTTGTCTTTCATCAGAAGAGAAAGAATCCTTCAAATAAAAAAGATACACTTACTGTAGCAGTTTTACACAGATCCATTCAGCTATGGGTGCCTCCATCTGACATAACTACACTTCCTATACACTTCCAGAGTTACCCTTACACACAGGTGTTTGGAGCACACTAGATAGCTAATTAGCACAGGCGGTCGCCTCTTGTCTTCTGTCTGTTTTTTAAAATAAGCGATGTAGCATGGAGATATGGCCGTGTGGGAACATTAACCGAATAAAAGGTGTGTAGTAATTTAACCTTTTGTTTTTAGAAAAGTATTTCTCGCTGATATGAAAGATATGTTCCTTATCTTTCAAAAACACCGTCAGCGATGCGTTTTAATGTTTAAAGCAAGCGTCAGGTCTCTTAAAAAAACTCCCCCGGTCAGGAGATACTAACATCAATAGGTGCTAAAGCAGTTAGCGTCTATGAATGGGGTACACTGTCCACTGAGGATTTAAACGATGGCTTTTTAAATGTTTTTTAAACATGGTTCAATGCACCAATAAATCAGCACAATATACTTTTTCAAATTGCCGGCAACCTGGAGCTAGAATTGGGTTCATGTATACTTTGCTAATGATGACACAAAAAAGAATACAGGAAATAAATGTACAATACAACAAACTTAGAAAGCGAGGCATTTATGGTAAGTACATGGGGTCTAAAAAATCATGAGCTGGTGCACACCAGAATAATAGTTTGTGTGGATGTGCTTACTAACGGCGAATAAACTATCAAAATAAAGTCGCACACTTTTGAATACCCATTAAATTGCTGGGAGATTATACATGGAGTGTGCGACTTTCTTTATTTTGATAGTTTAAAGTACATGGGGGTCACCATCTTTATGCACCTCTGCTATTGGCTTCTCCCAATATGGGTATGCCTCAACCAAAGAAGGGTGCACATTTGAAAGAACCAATTGTGGGAAGTCTTGGCAATTTTCCTGTTTGTCTACTATCTTTCCATTTTAAAACATATTATCCTGTTTTGTGTTCACTGGATCAAACTCAAAGAATTCTTCCTGTTCCAGATTCATTGTGAGAATAATGTTCTCAGTCCTTGGTATGCACGTCAGACAGAACAGCCCACGTTCAAGAGACAAAAGCACAAAACTGTACATCTGCAATCACGTGACCCAGTTTGACCACAACATTGTCAATCTTCTGACTTCCTGCAATACGGTGAGTGTTTTGTTGAAGTGAATCTATTCATCGTGTTGCACTTTGAGCTCCTTGAGTTGTTCTCAATGATTTTATATATACAATAGATGACTGATAGGGGGCACTGTGTTGAAGCCACCGGGCCTCCATCTTGGCACTCCCCCACCATTGTAAAAAATATTCTGGAAGCTATAGAAATGCATTTAATGTCTGCATTAGTTTTTGCCACATTTGTTATATTACAGACACCTTCATGCATACTTTTACATTATATGATATGAGCTAAACATAAAGAAATATATAAAAACATTATTTTTTAGATATGATATGTAATTTTGTCCTTGAAACATTTTTAATTGAAATACTGTAGAATTCCTTTCATTCCTATAGAGGACTGCTCCTACTGGGGAGTGCCAGTATTTCAGACCGGTGGCGACAAAGCCGCTCAATGGCCAATACATGGCATCAGCAATCCAGGGTTTGTAAACATCATTGGTTGGTCTTGCCCAGCTGAACAAAGAGAGATTTTTCTAAAAATGCAGCGGTATTGACTCAAACATACGCCATCAGCCAGTGTTTGTTATTCATTTTTACCATGACTTGTGACCTGTTCCTCTGCTCAGCCTATGCTGTAGGACTCTGCAGGCTTGGTGTGTTGGGCCAGAGGCTTCATGGAGCTCAACCTTACGCCATCAGCCAGTGTTTGTTATTTATTTTTACCATGACTTGTGACCTGTTCCTCTGCTCAGCCTATGCTGGAGGACTCTGCAGGCTTCGTGTGTTGGGCCAGAGGCTTCATGGAGCTGGGTGCCATATCTGGCCAGGATGAGATGGAGGAGTCCCTCAGGAGATACTGCTCCTCTCCAGAAACTCTGCCCCTGCTCCTCTTCCCCGAGGAGGACACCACCAACGGGCGCGCTGGCCTGCTGAAGTTCAGGTGATCCACAACACACTGCATTATCCCTGTCATCAAGCTGATTGAGTTCTCACTGTCTCTCGCTTTGGGTTTGAAGTGTTCTTTCATCAAACCAAAAGTGTCCCTGCCCCACAGCACTGGTTTAAGCATAATGTGCAGATCAGTACTATCCATGGGATTTATCTTGTGTATAAGACAACAAATGTTTTTGTAATCGATTATATCTGCAGTCTTTGTATATACAAATACGTTTTTCTATTTTTCCCTAATCACCAGTAGAACACAGAACTATTGCTGTTATTAATTTAAATGGAAATAGTGATTTATTAATGGGTCTTTAGAGGAGAATCTGTCCTGAGCAGAATGCCAACACTGCTGTAAGCTGCCTCTGTACTGCCCCTGTATTACTGATTCTAAGAGCTACTGAGCTAACCTGTGTTTTATCTCCCTCAGCTCCTGGCCTTTCTCCATGACTGATTCCATTCAGCCTGTGGCCTTACAAGTGAAGAGGCCATTTGTAGCTCTGGTAATACCATCAAAACTAAACTGCCTCTGTCATATTAGTTTAAAAGCAGTACTCGTAGCATATTTAACCATCTACATTTGGTGAGTGTTTGTGTAAAAAGTTGGTCTTTCAAATGTTGAAGGTTTCCTCCAACAGTCCATAGACAACCAGTACTTTCTTGTAAAATTGGTTTTCACGCCAGTGATAGACCTAAAGATTTTGTGTTGATTCTTCACTCTGCCTTTACATAATTCTGTTAGACACATGCAGAGGATTTCCTGAAATGAAAGTACTAATGCAGTTTGTTCCTCTTTCTCAAGAGCACGCCAGAGTCCTTTTGGCTGACAGAACTGTTGTGGACCTTTTTCGTCCCATGTACAGTGTACCATGTAAGGTACTAAATAATTACTGTCTCTCACTACTTGTCTTTGTCGGGGCTCTGGTTGGACCTTGTAAAGGTATCACTTTGATAATTGACACATTTTATGCATGCCCTTAAAGTCCAGTCCATTACTCACTGGAAGATTCTGCTAGAATTAACAATGGTTTTTGTGATGGTCTTGCTGTTTCAGAGTTAACATTTTGTCAAGATCAGCAATATATTGTGTTGTAATAACTTTTCATTCAGCTTGATTAGAGGCGGGGAAAGTTTAATATCACTTTTATACTAAATGTTTTTCTGCAAAATTTACCACACTGCCCACTATTTTTCGCTTTTTCCTCATACCTGAAAGGTATTGCTGGTATCAAAGCCGAAACTTTTTTATTTCCGCCTAACGGCCTAGTAATGATTTCGGTAAACTTCTGCCTACGGCTTAGTATGAAACGTAGTCGTAAACCTGAGGGGGCATTGGCATGCACTACGTTCTTTAACTCTTCATGAATGTTAGGCAGCGCCAGTTAACCATCCTCCTGCTAGTTCGAAACTTTGCATAGCCCACCACTAAGCATGCACTGTTTTCTTAACCACAGCTGGATGGATCCCTAAAGAATTACTGTGGGAATAAATATCACTGATTGACGAAAATATTAGAATAAAGTAGGCTAATGCAATTGACGGCATGTATCAAATTTTATGTTATGTAGTTTTAACAAGTGGATTATTTTGCTGTTCAGTCACTTAGTAGCCTAGGCCTACTCCCGACCAAAAGCCAGTGACTTCACTGCCTTGTCCCAATCAATGTGATTTTGTTTCACTGAATCTCTGTCTGTATAGGTTCATTGGTTTCTGGCTGGTTTTCTGAGGTGGTATAGCTCGTCTATTTCATTTGCTCTTCTATCACTGATCAGAAACATGTTGCATGCAGTAATTTAGCCTAAATGAAGTGTAGGCCTATTATTTTGCTAGATCGCGGATAGACCACTCCAAAAGCCTGCGGAGGTTGTGAAATATGAAGACGAGACTCACATGCTGTTGAAAATAGGATTGCTATTATTTGTTTATGGGTATCATGATGAAGGTACTCTCAATGTAAGACCTTACGCCTGCTTGCTAACAAAGTTGAGTGAGGATAGGAAAGAGATGAAGCATGGATAAAATAATATACGTTATTTTATGACAGCGATTCTACACATTCCCTTGACACAAGTTGAGTGAGAAAAATATTATTTGTATTTTATTCTGTTATATTCCTTATATATTCTCACTACAAATATACACTGAGCGTACAAAACATTAAGAACACCTCAATTTGTCGGGGCATGGATTCTACAAGGTGTTGAAAGTGTTCCACAGGGATGCTGGCCCATGTTGACTCCAATGCTTCCTACAGTTGGCTGTATGTCCTTTGGGTGGTGGACCATTCTTGATGCACACTGGAAACTGTTGAGTGTGAAAAACCCAGCAGTGTTCCAGTTCTTGACACAAACCAGCCTGGCACCACATACCCCATTTCAAAGTCACTTAAATCTTTTGTCATGCCCAGTCACCCTCAATGGCGTAGACACAATCCATGTCTCAAGGTGAAAATAAATCCTTCTTTAAACTGTCTCCTCTTCATCTACACTGATTTTTAAGTGGATTTAACAAGTGACATCAATAAGGGATCATAGCTTTCACCTAGATAGTCGATGTCATGGAAAGAGCAGGTGTTCATAATGTTTTGTACACTCAGTGTGATTGTGGTAGGTGTGTTGTCTGTTTATTGAACAAAATAATGAACTATTGATTTCATTCATTTGGACATAACATACTTTTGTGTATGTGGTGTAACAGTTTTGACTTGAGGTTATTTATAGGGGTGCCAGGTAGGTTGTGCCTACCAGAGAAAGCATTGGTTTCTCCTTTTGGTTTGGGAGGGAATGAGTCCCATCTGGTCCGTCAAGTCACACCAATACAAAGGACTTATGTAAAAGTCAGGATGGAAATATACTTTTCATAAACCCCTTAAAACATTAGAAAGAACTTCAAACAAGTGTATTCTTTTGCGTGGTTGTATTAACAACATAAATGATCACACACACACAACAATAACAAATAAGGCGCTTATGTTCATTTAGAAATGTCCTGTACCTCGGGCATAAAAAGAGTCCAGCCCGGTAAATAAGTTCAGTGACCTTAGTCACGTAACGTTTGTCCTTAGCGTAAACCCAGTATATTCATACACTCAAAATAACACTTATTTTGCAACACAACTATAAAGCGTATCAAAGACATACGTCCTCACAACTACATAAATCACAGTATACATCACCCCAAAACAAATGAAATACCGTGTACAAAAAGTTGTAGTCAGTCAAACAATCCAATCTGCCAACATATCTCCAGCGGAGAAAAGGCCACTTTGAACAACGGAGAGGTGTAGTCCACAGACGCACAGAATGGATCCAATCCTGGGTAAACACACTTTAAGGCAACAAAACAAACGGAATAGCGAAGCTTCATGAACTGAGGGTAGTACACATCCTCATTCATGTCTCAATCACAACTTCACCTTTGCGCAGCTGATGCTGGCTATTTAATGGGGAATTAAAGGGGAAGCGCCCTATTAGAAGGAGAAGCACTGAGACGGTTCAGAAATATTCAGGGCCGTCACAGTGGACACCCCTTCAAATTAGTGGATTCGGCTATTTATAAAATCAAGCACACAGCCATGCAATCTCCATAGACATACATTGACAGTAGAATGGCCTTACCAAAGAGCTCAGTGACTTTCAACATGGCACCGTCATAGGATGCCACCTTTTCAACTATAAGTGCTGTTATTGTAAAGTGGAAACGTCTAGGAGCAACATCGGCTCAGCCGCGAAGTGGTAGGCCACAAGTTCACAGAACGGGACTGCTGAGTGTTGAAGCACGTAGCACGTACAAAAATAAAATAACATTCACTACCGCGTTCCAAACTGCCTCTGGACGTAACGTCAGCATAAGAACTGTTCGTCGGGAGCTTCATGAAATGGGTTTCCATGGTTCGGGCAAGGCCCCTTAGTTCCAGTGAAGGAAAATCTTAGTGCTACAGCATACAATGACATTTTAGACGATTCTGCGCATCCAACTTTGTGGCAACAGGAAAGGGCCTTCCCCAAACTGTTTCAGCATGACAATGCCCCCATTCACAAAGCGAGGGCCAGCATGACAATGCCCCTGTTCACAAAGTGAGGTCCATACAGAAATGGCTTGTAGGGATCTGTGTGGAAGAACTTGACTGGCCTCCACAGAGCCCTGACTTCAACCCTATCAAACACCTTTGGGATGAATTGGAACGCCGACTGCGAGCCAGGCCTAATCGCCCAACATCAGTGCCCAAACCTCACTAATGCTCTTGTGGCTGAATTAAAGCAAGTCCCCGCAGCAATGTTCCAACATCTAGTGGAAAGCCTTCCCAGAAGAGTGGAGGTTATTATAGCAGCAAAGGGGGGACCAACTTCATATTATTGCCCGTGATTTTGGAACGATATGTTCGACGTCCACATACTTTTGTTCATGTAGTGTAATTAAACTCAGTATGCCATTATTTTGAAAATACATTTTGTCTTATCCATCTTATGACCTGCCTAAACTATGTTTTTTTTGATGGTGTATATTCATACAACTACAACCACTCGTCATTGGCATGAGCACGGGAGGTATAAAAGGCGTATGCAGGAAAGAATGTCGTAAAAATTGGCCTGTTTAAGGGGGTTATATAAACATTGCCCACTTTTTTTTACATACCGTAAAACCGTTGTGAAAGCAGAATAAGTTCACTATTAATGCTCACAAAGCTTGTAGAGACCCTGTTTTGTTTACTTTCACAGATGGCTCCCCCCTGTATCAAGACAAGATGAAGAGTCCCTTCAAGAGTTTGCCAACAAAGTCCAAGAGGTATAAAACCTTTTGTCATTCTAATTTTTACACCCTTATTCTGCACTGCCTTCTATTCCCTACCGCCCACATTTATATCAAACAAACAAAGCAAGTATGTATCTTATCAAAGGGTTTGTTGTATATTGTAAGTTATTATCACATTGGGAGCTGAAAATTCACAATGATATGGAACACTAAAGAGAATAATTATTATATTGTCCTCTGATTTGTCTTTGTCGTCCATTTTCAGCTTCTAGCCACTGAGCTCAGCGTGATCTCTACACAGGTTACCAAAGCAGACAAAGCAGAGCACATCAAGAGGAAAAGGCACATTGAACCGCGCACCACAACCTCAAGTAAGTAAGGGAGAGCCCTGGAGAAAACTTCCCTGACAAGGCCCTTCCTACAGCATGGCCTTGGTGCAAGTTATGCTCACTTGGAGGGTGGTTGGCACCATTGGTGATGGTGTGTATTTGCTGCTGTCTGTCCAGATCTGGGTGCCAGACCACGTCCAGTTCCCCTGGGCTTCATGATCCGCAGCTCTGGGGTGGAGGAGATCAGGATCAGCAGGATGGCTCAGCAGGTGAAGGAGGTTCTGCCTGACATCCCCCTTGGCATCATCACCAGAGACCTGGGTATGCCACCTTTTTATTTCCAGTGCAGTGACTGGGAATTTGGAATGGTGATGAGCAGTGCACTGACTCGAGTCCTGTATTTGCATGTGAATTTTATTCAAATGGAGTTTGTATTAGGATCAAAGGGAGAAAAAGGCACAGTAGCTTGCAGCTTTCCCTAAATCTTTCCCTTTACCCTTTATACAGTGCAAACCAACTGTGTGGACACCACTATCACTAACCTGCTGGAGAGCACTGAGGTGTTCCCAGTGGAGGCCACAGGCGGCGCCACGTCTGCACCAGGCCCAGCCTGGCGGTCCCTCTCTTCTTCAGCTGCACCTGCTCCCACCATTAAGGTTTGCCAATCATCTAAATGATGTCTTACGTCCACTGGTAGTCTATATTACCTTGCTCGCAAAGTAATTGATGTACTATCTTGCTACGCTATTCTATTTATCAGGAGTTTGTTATATAGTCTGATTTTGATCATTTTGACCCATAGCCTGCTGCCAAATCTTTTGGGAAATCACCGGTAGACAGACACATGTCCCTACAAGAGAGGAAAGAGGCCTTGTATGAGTTTGCAAGAAGGTGAGATCAAAGCTGCAATTCAATCTCGGATTGATTTATAATTTCACCTACATTTTACACTCAGTCATTGTTGTCCACTTTTCAACTCTGTTAGTTGTTTCCGCCCTCCTTTCTCTAGACGCTACATCGAAAAGCATGAACTGGAACAGGACGAAACCTCTGAACAAGATCTGATTGCTGGGAAACGTGTTAGGAATGACAGTTGTTAAAATCAAAAAATTGTACAGACAATAAGTGTACTGGAGTGTATGCAGAGCAGAGGAGTTTTTGTTGACCCACACGTACAGGAAGAAGACTTGAAGATTTCAATGGATTTATTTGTATTTTTTTTATTATTTTTTGCATGGAAATCATGCATGTCTTTTTAATTGTTTGTCCTGGTAAAAATATTATTTTGATAACAATTTCTATTAAGACCCAGTGACGTGAAACATCTCATTATTTTTTATAATGGCAGAGGTGGTGGTAAAAACTAAATCTATCTTGCTCTGCTTTCAGAGAATACTCCTCAGGTCTTAGGTTCATTATGATTTGTCAGTAAGTGTTTCTGCAGTATACATTTTTAAATTCAATAAAATCAGTCATTTATAAATGCAAGAGATTGTCTTGAATAGCATCACAATTCCAGTATTTATCTTTGATTTACCCTGGCTGGAATCAATGAATGCAAAGCACCATTGGGTCATAAAATCAGTGTATGTCATACTTTTGAACTTTTCTTCAGAGTAAATACATTTGTGTATAAACGTTTGTAATTATCAAGTCAAAAACCCAACTATAAAACCGTAAACTAGAGCATATAGCTTTTGAGGGAGGTCATTCAAAGTGAATCCTATTGTTGGCAGTAGATAAGACAGGCTGATCATCCCTGTGATTAGCTAAAGAAACTTAACATTAAACAAATGTTTAATAGTCAGATGAAATAAGAATAGCACACCATTGTGAATGAGGTGTTATGGTTGTGTAGGCGTGGCATATGAGTCTTCTTCTGTCTCTGCCTGAGGCCCAGGCTCTTGTGGCGCAGCGGGTATATCACTCCCCTCTGCACCGCAGGATCATATGGCCGAGCCCCCCCCCCCCCCCTTAAGCTGTTCTCCCTCTTTCATACACTTGTTTGAGAAGTAGGCCACTAACCCAGTACATCACCTATAGTTATCTGCCCCACTATGGGCACTGTGGCAGTATCGTGTACACGGGGTGGAAATGACCAGTGACCTCAATATATTATCACAAAACTTGGGTGCCGATAAGATATGTGTTGCGATTCAATACTGTGATTTGATTGCAATTTGATGTTCCAAACTTATTGCTCACCATATGTCTGCTACAGAGACAAGAGAGCCATGAGAAAACAAGTTTTGATCAGTCATGAAATAAAAGTGCTGAAAACAAATGGGCTCCTATTTAAGAAGATGGGGAACTAGCTATGAAGGAAAAATACTGTTTTGGTGCAGGTATAGCCAACTAGTGCAAAAATAATCTTGCAATATTGTCAAAACAATATTTCTTCAAAAATAATATCTCTATCTAACTAGATTTTTTTTTTACCACCAATGTGTATGTATCTCATAGTCGGGAGAGTGAAGGGAAGAATGGGTGATACAATTTTTTTTATTCAAGTAGGCCTATCTGTAATCTGAGATTTCATCCTGACAATGGTTAGTTGAATGTTGCAGATTTAAAAAAATATATGTGGAACCTTAAAGGTAAACGATTATATATTTTGCCTGTATAATTCAGATAGTGGATGACTGTCTTGAAGATGGCATTTAATCACTTAAGCAAAAGCCTCAACATTTCAAATATATAGTCTGTCGCTGGTTTGTTCCCTCCAAGAAAATAGACCAAATCAAAGGTAAAAAATAATATAAATATGATTATTCATAATTTCTCCCTAATTAGTGTAAGTGATTGAGCGCTGTTTCATGATGCAAACATTATGATTGAAGGCATTGAATGCTGCAAACTTGAACAAATTCATTCTGTCACGGCATACATGCTAGACTTTTGATAATATGATAATGTTAGTACGATGCACAATCTGAATGTAGGCATAGGCTAATGTAGCCAGTGTTTGATTCTCGCTTCATTTCCTATGGTCCTATAATATTCAGCCTATTACAACACGTGATGTCGCACTTCCAATCAGAAATCCACCAATCACGTCGCTTACAACGCGGGCACTGCGACCAAACGGACCAATATAATTGCTGTAAATTGAAGCGGTTTTAGAGAATGACCTAACAAAAATACCCTGTACGCACCACTGAGGTATATATAAATACACATATGAGCGCAAAAGTTTGAAGATTGTAGCCATTCGAAGAAGGAAGTTAGATTAATTTTACTCCACTAACAAAATGAGAGAGATTGTTCATTTACAAGCAGGGCAGTGCGGTAATCAAATTGGCGCAAAGGTTTGTACACGTCTAGGCTTTTTTTAGCCATCTATTTTTTGTATTATGTCAATTATTATTGGTTAAAAAAAAAACTACGGCCAAGTGGCCTCGAGATAATGCTCTTTCAAAGTGTGCGCGAAAACATGTAACCCCTTTGTTCTCAGATTATCAATAATTGTTTGGCGGAAAGTATCATCCTCTCGATTATACATTGGTTGCCTTCCTGTTCCAACAAGTTCAATGATTTTAAGTTGTATGTACTTGTTTTATTCGGGGAACCATTCAAATGATCGAGGTAATCTAATTCAAGGGTGTTGACTGCCCCGCGTTGGACGAACTAGCAGTTATGTCTGGTTCAGGTCATGGAGTGCGCCAAGTCGGCCAGCGCGCGCTCTTTGCGATTACGTTATAGCCTTGCTGTTTTTAGTTTGGTTTATATTTACTTATCGATGTACTAATATATTGAGCATAATTGTCATGTTTTAATTGTACATTTAGCGAAGGACAACGCAGGAAAAAATATATATAAAATGGGTGCCAACTTTTGAAACTCCATTTTGTTTTTGACACTTGACGCATGGAAGCCAGAAAGCAGAACTTTATTTTTTATAAACAAGTTCAAAATGGATTGTTTGCTGCCATTTTGTATTTAATTCAACTGCAAAAATTAACAGTGAATTGACTCTGGATTGGCATTAATTGACGTCTCCCTATGCTAGTTCTGGGAGGTGATTAGTGATGAGCATGGCATTGACCCCACTGGAAGTTACAACGGGGACAGTGATCTTCAGCTGGAAAGAATTAATGTGTATTACAATGAAGCTTCAGGTGAGTTAAGTGGTGTGATTTCTTGAGCCACAATGGTCTGGTAAATCTGGCAATTGTCCAATTCAGGCTAAATGCAACAAAACCAAAAATGGATCTCCTAGTTACCATTATTAGCCAGGTACGATTGTTTTGAATTTAAGTGCTATTTTTGACTTTTCAGGTGGAAAGTACGTGCCACGCGCTATACTTGTGGACTTGGAGCCTGGGACCATGGACTCTGTGAGGTCCGGACCATTCGGTCAAATCTTCAGGCCTGACAACTTTGTCTTCGGTAAGAAACTTGGAAGTGGTCTATGGGCCAGTATTAGTTGCATGTTACTACAATAAACCTTCATTACTTGACTACAGGCAAACCGTTGGCATTGGTTACTCAAAATAAAGGGTTGCAATGTCACTTAATTAGCTTTGTCATCTCCTGCTTTAGTGTTTGTAATCCATCACTAGGGCCCAGTTTCATCTCATGTTATCTTTACTTTGACATTATACTTCTGTCCATTACAGGTCAGAGTGGAGCAGGTAACAACTGGGCCAAGGGCCACTACACCGAGGGTGCAGAGCTGGTTGACTCTGTCTTGGATGTGGTGAGGAAAGAGGCTGAGAGCTGTGACTGCCTGCAGGGCTTCCAGCTCACCCACTCCCTGGGAGGTGGAACCGGCTCTGGCATGGGCACCCTGCTCATCAGCAAGATCCGTGAAGAGTACCCCGACCGCATCATGAACACTTTCAGCGTGGTGCCCTCCCCAAAAGTGTCAGACACTGTGGTCGAGCCCTACAATGCCACCCTCTCAGTCCACCAGCTGGTAGAGAACACAGACGAGACCTACTGTATCGACAACGAGGCGCTCTACGACATCTGCTTCCGTACCCTCAAACTCACCACGCCCACCTACGGAGACCTCAACCACCTGGTGTCTGCAACCATGAGTGGGGTCACCACCTGTCTCCGCTTCCCCGGCCAGCTCAACGCTGACCTGCGCAAACTGGCAGTCAACATGGTGCCCTTCCCCCGTCTCCACTTCTTCATGCCTGGCTTTGCCCCCCTCACCAGCAGGGGCAGCCAGCAGTACAGAGCCCTGACGGTTCCAGAGCTCACTCAGCAGATGTTTGACTCGAAGAACATGATGGCCGCCTGCGACCCTCGTCACGGCCGTTACCTCACCGTGGCTGCAGTCTTCCGCGGGCGCATGTCCATGAAAGAGGTGGACGAGCAAATGCTGAACGTACAGAACAAGAACAGCAGCTATTTCGTTGAATGGATCCCCAACAACGTCAAGACTGCAGTCTGTGACATTCCTCCCCGTGGCCTCAAAATGGCTGCCACCTTCATTGGAAACAGTACTGCCATCCAGGAGCTGTTCAAGCGCATCTCTGAGCAGTTCACAGCTATGTTCCGCCGTAAGGCTTTCCTCCATTGGTACACAGGAGAAGGCATGGATGAGATGGAGTTCACTGAGGCAGAGAGCAACATGAACGACCTGGTGTCTGAGTACCAGCAGTACCAAGACGCCACTGCAGAGGAGGAGGGCGAGTTTGAAGAGGAGGGTGAAGAGGAGTTGGCTTAAATTGTCAGTTTTCTTTTCTTGTGAAACAGTTGACTGGTGTTTGTTTTTCACTTCATGTTTCCTGTATCTGACAACCTTCCGCTGTACTTTCTTTAAAATGTAAATGTTTTTTTTTTGTTTACTTGCAATAAAAAGAAACATGGTTAAACACTTGTTTGTCATTTAATACGATCATGGGTAATGTATAGTAAGTGAAGCTAATGGTAATTTCTTAGAAATGTAGACTAACATTACAATTTTGAGGGAGGTAACGGTGAAAATTGTTTCCTATGCAGTTCAGCTATACTGAACAAATATACATGCAACTATTTTGAGGTACAGTTCATATAAAGAAGTCAGTCACTTGAAATAAATTCATTAGACCCTAATCTAAGGATTTCACATGGCTGGAAATACAGATATGCATCTGTTGGTCACAGGTACCAGAAAAGGGGGGTGTTGGCCAGTATCTGGTGTGACCACCATTTGCTGCATGCAACGTGACAGTCACATAAAAGTTGATCGGGCTGTTGCTTGTGGAATGTTGTCCCACTCCACTTCAATGGCTTTGCGAAGTTGTTGGATATTGGTGGGAACTGGAATATGTGGCTGTACAAGTCTATCCAGAGCATCTTGAACATGCTCAATGGGTGATATGTCTAGAAGTATGCAGGCTGTGGAAGAACTGGGACATTTGTAGCATCCAGGAATGGTGTACAGATCTTTGTGACATGGAGCCGTGCATTATCGCGCTGAAACATACGGTGGGGGATGAATGGCACAACAATAGGCCTCAGTATCTGCATTCAAATTGCCATCGATAAAATGCAATTGTGTTGTCCATAGCTTATGCCTACCCATATCATGGGGCACTCTGTTCACCTCCACACAACGCCATACACGTGGTCTGCAGTTGTGAGGCTGGTTGGACGTACTGCCAAATTCTCTAAAAATACATTGGAGGCAACAGCTCTGGACATTGCTGCAGTCAGCATGCCAAATGTACGCTCCCTGTGGTTAGAGCGTTGGACCAGTAACCGAAAGGTTGCTGGATTGAATCACAGAGCTGACAAGGTAAAAATTTGTCGTTTTGTCCCTGAGCAAGGCAGTTAACCCACTGTTCCCCGGGCGCTGAAGACTGTCGATTATGGAAGCCCCCCGCACCTCTGATTCAGAGGGGTTGGGTTAAATGTGGAAGACACATTTCAGTTGTACAATTGACTAGGTATCCCCCTTTCAACTTGAGACATCTGTGGCATTGTGTTATGTGACAAAACTGCACATTTTTTGTGGCCCTTTTGTCTCAGCACAAGGTGCACCTGTGTAATGATCGTGCTGTTTAATCAGCTTCTTGATATGCCACACCTGTCAGGTGGATGGATTATCTTGGCAAAGAATAAATACTCAGTTGCAGGGATTTAAACAAATATGTGCACAAAATTTGAGAGAATTAAGCTTTTTGTGTGTATGTAAAATTTCCGGGATGTTTTATTTCAGTTCATGAAACATGGGACCAACACTTAACATGTTGCATTTATATTTTTGTTAATTGTAGTTCTACACAAGCCTTTGAACGGTATTCATGTTTGTTTTAGAGAATATTGGTATTTGCAATACATTTTTTAAAGTTAAATATTGGATCTCAAGGATTTTGGTTCCTAAAAGGCAAATATGTAGCCGATTCAAATCTGGTTAGGAAAATCCCATACTAAGAGCATCTGCTAAATGACTAATATTGATTGTGAGTATGAAACCTAAAACAGTGATGTGGAATTATTTTAATTCTAGTGAGGTCAAGGCCCATGCAATCTCCTATTCTCTATTACTAAACATTATGTAGGTAGGACTACAATATAATACAAAATGTGAAATTCCTTTCCTGAAAAGGGGTCACCTGGGCCCAGTTTTTCAGAACATTCAACCCTGAACCCTCCTTAAATTCAGTACCCCCTTCACTTTAGATTATATTTTGCCCAAATGTCATTGGATCATATAAAATTATATTTGTAGCATATGATGTATGTTAGAGATTTGGTTCAGTTCTCTCTTAACTACATCCAAAAATGAGGGACCAAATCTGAAGAATGAGCAACATTTAACGCTACACAATTTTGATCTGGATTTAATGTTTTGGAGAAACTGGGTTCTCTTTAACTGTTGGGCTCCCGAGTGGCGCAGCTGTCTAAGGTACTGCATCTCAGTGCAAGAGGTGTCACTACAGTCGTCCGGGTTTGGCCGGGGTAAGCGGTCATTGTAAATAAGAATTTTACTTCCCTAGTTAAAAAAAATACAAATGAACTGTTTCATGTCATGTGAGAGTAGTCGGTTGTCTTTTCACCTAAATACCACTAGGTGGCACTAATTGTTCTTTGCCCAGAATGCCAGGGACGAGATGAAAGTCAGAGGCCAGGGTTTATGATGAAGCACACCTATGCGCAGGGCCGACGTTATGGGCGGGCGCAATAGGGCCTGGCCCCACCCTACCGTATCGCCTTGCCTTTCCAAATAAAATACTAAAATATTGAACAAATATTGACGCGCGCCGACAGAAAGACCCATCTGTCTTGTTTTGCACACTTTGTACAAAATAATAAAATGCAGTACTACAGGATATTTCTTAACGTAGCTCTTTATTAGCTAGCTATAACTGCCATGTTCACGTATCGCCAACCAGGATCAAACTGACCATGACCTAACCATTTGGGTGGTCTTAACCAATCATAGCACAGTATGATATGGCGGTAAAATGTATCCAATTATAATTCAGTATGTTTACGCATATGAATATTACACCATCAATCTTATCTAATGCATCGGAGCGAGCGAAACAGCGCCCCTCTGTCTCCGTAAGTGTAGGCCATGTATCTGAAGCTGTCTGGACAAAAGGAGTATTGCATGTCATACTTTTTCCTGTATTGACAGTTTCAGATGATATTGTACATTGGCTACATATCGTAAAACGGGCGCTGTTTCGCTCGCTAGTTTCAGCAGAGAGGAAGAGGCGAAGCGAAAGGGCTCACTCTCACAAATAAAAAATCTGTGCTGAATAATCCCAATGCGATTCTATGGGCAAAATATGTAGACCTATCTTCTCGCCTGCATTTCCGATTTTACAATCTATGACAATCCCGGCGTTGGTACAATGACTTGTATTGTTAGGGCGGGAAATGAGCATCTCATCATTATATAGAGTTTTCTGGTTTCAGCCATTTGCGAATTAGAAAGGAAAGTTGGCGGGTGCACAGTGCACTGTTTGGATGCTGGCTTCCCCTACAGTAAATGAATAATTCAAAATACTTTACCAGAGAGCTTGATTTAGC
Source organism: Salvelinus namaycush (assembly GCF_016432855.1). Lineage (NCBI taxonomy): Eukaryota > Metazoa > Chordata > Actinopteri > Salmoniformes > Salmonidae > Salvelinus > Salvelinus namaycush. Next base: position 28,713,850 of record NC_052311.1, read on the forward strand.
CACAGATGACCATTAGCTTCTTTGTGGCAATAGGCCTAGCTGATTATTGAGTTGTGTCAGTCAGTGAAAATCACCTAAAATGTGGGAAGATAATGTGTTTTGAGTATAATTAAAAATGTTGAGACAAGTAGAAGGGGAAGGGTGTGTGGGTGAATATATGGGCATCTCTCTCCAGAATGCATGCACTCAGCTCTCCAGAATGTGCTCTGCTGTCTCCCGACAATTATTGGACATTCATTGTTTCATTGTGTGAGTTGTTTGCCCTTTGATTGTTTATTTTGATCAATTCACAATTACATATGTAACTAGTAGGCCTAGTAAATGTGCCCTTAATCCACATAATTTGGTTACATTCATTTATGTTAATGCATGTATTAGGGTCATTTACCATTATCATTCTAGAAGTGGAAACGTTGTTTGCAGAGTTCACGTATGGTTCACAACCTGCTACACTACTGAGAAACAAGTTTTGGTTTATTTCATAAGCCTCATTTAGGAGTTTTGTCCACAAAAAAATTTATCCATGTGAGCAATGAGCATGTGTGTGGTTACTCCATTGAGGGAGCTGGAGCGCCTGAGTACCCAACCTGCTGAGTTGATACAATGTTGCACTTCAGTGGTGATAGCTCAAGTTAAGACATAGAAAGGGTGGGAGACAGGCGGAGTAGAGAGCTTAATGCGATTGAAAAAAACGGAATTTTCCTCAGGATATTTTTTACTGTTTTTATTTGTTGGCTTTAGGCCTTCATAATTTACTTAGTTGGCAATGGCCTATTATAGGCCTATTGCTGCATTGGCCTATAGAGGCTATCTCTGAGTTCCATGACGTAAGTACTTTCTTTATCTTTATACACTACCAGTCAAAAGTTTGGAAACACCTACTCATTCAAGGGTTTTTCTTTATTTTTACTATTTTCTACATTGTAGAATAATAGTGAAGACATCAAAACTATGAAAGAACACATATGGAATCATGTAGTAACCAAGAAAGTGTTAAACAAATCAAAATATATTTTATATTTGAGATTCTTCAAAGTAGCCACCCTTTGCCTTGATGACAGCTTTGCACACTCCTAATAAATCTGTGAAAGTACACCTTGGAGATTTATGCTTGTGGTCTTGTGACCATTTTATGAAATCATATGAAACTTCTCTGAATCATACTAGACACCTTAATAAGGCATAATATATAACACATTTGTTGATAAGTACAACTTTAACTTCTCTAGAGCCTGTAACGTACAAAAGTGTTTTTTCTTCAGTATTGTGACTGATGGGATTAAATGAGTTAATATCACAGATTTTCTTAACCCAGAGGCACAGCACCCAGAGATTTTTGGGACCGCTTGCGAAACAGACCAATCAGAAGATGTCACGTTCGTCGTAAGGATGAGACCAAGGCGCAGCGTGAGTAGAGTTCCACATAATTTTAATAAATCGAAACTCACCAAAAACAAACCAAATAAAGAACAAACTAAACGTGACGCTACTGGTATGCACTCAGGCAACTCAATGTAGACAAGATCCCACAACACAAATGAGGAAAATGGCTACCTAAATATGATCCCCAATCAGAGACAAGGATAAACAGCTGTCTCTGATTGGGAACCATATCAGGCCAACATAGACATAAAAAAAACCTAGACATACAACACCCCTAGACATACAACACCTCTAGACATACAAAACCCCTAGACATACAAAACTAGCGTAGCCACCCTAGTCACACCCTGACCTAACCAAAATATATAGAAAAACAAAGATATCTAAGGTCAGGGCGTGACAGAAGAAGGCCGGGGGTTTGAGCTTGGCCGTGTTCAATAGGATCAAACCCGTAAGGTATCATGCGCACATTGTGAGTAGTTATTTATGATATTATACTAATGAGTAGTTATTTATGATGCAAAGTTCATTGTAGATCAGTCAGTCAGCAGTCACCTGAAATGTCGGCTGCGAAGTCGAACAAGCCCAATCGGAAAAATTTAAAATTATTAGTTTACATTTTCTCGAAATCTAAAAGCACACACTAGATTCGAGCTAATATCTTTAGTAGTTGAACATGTTATTGAACAACTTTTTATATCGAAGTAGTGCCTTTGACGGCCTACACATGCACAGTTCTGCGCGAGACGATGAGAAGACCCTGACTGCAGTGTGCAGTTCGGGGTGTGTCACGCCCTGGCCTTAGTTATCTTTGTTTTCTTTATTATTTTAGTTAGGTCAGGGTGTGACATGGGGGATGTATGTGTTTTGTATTGTCTAGGGGATTGTATGTCTATGGTTGCCTAGATTGGTTCTCAATTAGAGACAGCTGTCTATCGTTGTCTCTGATTGGGAGCCATATTTAGGCAGCCATAGTCATTAGGTAATTTGTGGGTGATTGTCTATGTCTATGTGTAAGTTGCCAGTGTCTGCACTTATTTGTTTTGTATAGCTTCACGTTCGTCGGTTTGTTGTTTTGTAGTTTTGTTTAAGTGTTCTTCAGTACGTCGCTAAAATAAATAGATTATGTATTCACTTCACGCTGCGCCTTGGTCCTCTTCTCTTTCACGTTACGACGATCGTGACAGGGTGGCTCAACGTGGGCGGAGTCAAACGTCGGGGCCGGGCTCAACGTGGGCGGAGTCAAACGTCGGGGCCGGGCTCAACGTGGGCGGAGTCAAACGCGTTTAACATGAACCCTTCCCGTCTCCTTCAAGGTCACCCAAGTTGAGGTAAACGTCGAAGGTATCAACATCAACGAAAGCAGATCTTAATCGAACATAACCTAATCTACATGGATAAAAATATAAACCATGGAAGTAAGTGAGACTATCATTATGCATAATCTACTTTGTAATATTCATGTTATACCAGTGCAGTGGTATATTTTTATATGACCAACTACCGCACCAATGTTAGCATAGCGTTAATTAGCATTTATTTGCACATGAGCTAGCTAATTGCTTACAATGAGGGAATCTTATTTGTACAAATTTGCCTACTTGAGCAGTAAGCCCAGGTTTACATGTACAGTTATGTAATCGATTTGATCATTGATTTTCTGTGTTTTTTCAATATATGCCTTGTTGTGTTTGGCTGGCTCTAAATGTGTATCGTTGATGCCATTCCCTTAGTTACACATAGCAAGTCCACACAGCCTACACATAGTATATACAATAATGAATAGGAACATTTGTTGTCTAACTGGGAGTCTCGTGAGTGAAAACATCCGAAGATCATCAAAGGTAAACGATTAATTTGATTGCTTTTCTGATTTTCGTGACCAAGTTACCTGATGCTAAGTGTACTTATTGTTTTGTCAAGCGATCGATAAACTTACACAAACGCTTGTATTGCTTTCGCTGTAAAGCATAATTTCAAAATCTGAGACGACAGGTGGATTAACAAAAGGCTAAGCTGTGTTTTGCAATATTACACTTGTGATTTCATGAATATGAATATTTTCTAGTAATATTATTTACCTGTGGCGCTATGCTACGCTATGCTAGTCAGCGTTTCTGATGACAATTATCCCGGATCCGGGATGGGTGGTTCAGAAAGGTTAAAGTAGTGCCATATTGTTTACATTTATTTATAAAGTGAAAAAAGTTAGGTTTTGTGAATTAGACCATTTGCATTTGTGAATATGAAATGTACCTAGTATTATTAGCAGTTGAATTAAATATACTACATCTTTATGTCAGAATTTCTGAAATAAATCATTATATCAAAACCATTAAATAGTACAACCGGTCCTATTTTTAAATGTTTTATTCTCTATTTCAATCCAAAGAATTCTACTATAAATACAGGCAAAAAACAAATGCATAATGGTCTCCTTCTCCATTCCACAGAAATCACATTTATAGTCAATATTTAGCTTGAATCTTTCCAAAACATGTTTCACAGGATAAATTCTATGTTACATTTTAAATGAAACTTCCTTTACCTTGTTACTGATACAATATTTGTTAGCAATTTTCCATGCTTTCCCCCATTGTATATCACCATAGATATTTGACCAAAATAATCTTGCTGAGGGAATTGTAGTATCACAAACAATATTCCTAATCTGTTTATACATTTATCTTTGATGTTAATATTGCCAATGAATATATTTTCATGTAAATCTATGTTACTTACATCAACCACAGAGGAATTTAAAAGAGATACAACCCCTATTGGAATCGCATCAAAAACAATGACATATTCTTTCGGGGTTATTGGAATTTTAAGATTATCAAGAAATTCCCCATATGAGAGTAGATATCCATCCTCATTCAGTAACTGACCAACCAAAATAATTTGATTATCAAACCAGTTACGAAAAAAAAGACACTTATTTTTAAATCGTATATCTTTGTTGTTCCATATAAAGTATATGTGAGGGGAAAATTGCGTTTATACGCTAACATCCAAGCTAAAATTGCCTGCTTGTGGAATTTGGCCAATTTTACTGGGATTTTATCAACATCGAAATTACGTCGAAGCAAAAATTCTAAACCACCAACAGAGTCAAATAAATATTTAGGGAAGACATTCCAAATACTGTTCTGGTTCTTAATATTCTTCATAATCAAATTTATTTTAAAAGTATTATTTAGAGTATTGAAATCTAAAACCCCAAGACCTCCTTGTTCTTGGGTATTAGTGAGAATATCTTTCCGTAGATAGTGAGGCTTGTTCCTCCAAATAAAACTATAAAGAATCTTATCTAAGTCCTTTACAATTTTAGGGGATAATTCAAGTGATAACGAGACATAAACGATCTGGATAACCCTTCAGCTTTGGACAATAAAACCAGACCGTGTAACGAAATATCTCTCAGCAACCAGAGGTTCAATTTCTTCTTTGTTTTTTCAATAATGGGGTCAAAGTTTAATTCACTCCTTTGTTTTTCATCCTTGCATATAACAATTCCAAGATAAGTTACCTTATCTTTAATTGGGATACCATATACTTCCTGTAAAACACAATCCTTAAGTGGAAATAAGACTGACTTATTGATATTAATTTTCAAACCTGAAACTAAGGAAAAGTCTTCAATACAGGAAACTGCTTTAGAAACCTCATTCCTGTCTCTCAAAAATATGGCGGTATCATCACCCAGTTGACATAGTTTAAATTCATTGCCGTCAGGGGTACTTGGAGACGACAGTTAAACCGACGTGTTTCTGACGTGTTTCTGCGTCTGAGTTTAGCTAGCCAACGTCGCCATGACATCGCATACAAACGTTATCGGGGATTTCTATTGGAGAAGCAGTTTCTGCTTATCTTCATACTGTGCTGTCTTTGTTAATATTCTCTTACGATAGTCACTCACTCATTTTGCCTGGACGCTGAGGGTGGATGTAAACGACTACACAGAGCTATGAAAACTGCGGGCTTCAAAATGAGCTTATTAGTTATGTGGGCGTAAAAATGTGATAATTAGTTAGCTTGACACTTTGTTTTTGATGGATTTTCGTTTCTTCCTTTTATTTTTTTCGCGAGCAAATGTAGCTTGCTAGCTAACGTTAGCCAGTAAGCTTATTTTTAATGTTTCCAGGTGACGAGCGACAAGACTCAGGTGAAGTGTATTGTTGTGAATTAACCGTCGTTCTGGATCATTCAAGACTTATTTTTTATAAAATGTTTTGCAATGCAGTTAACTGCCGTGTCCAACGTTATTGTTGTTAGCTAGCTCGCCAACTTCATGACCGCTATGGCTTCAGCAGCTGGCGCATCTGGTTCTAAGGTGTAATTAATGAATGACACAGCCGCGCGGGATAACGCGTTGCTTGGAGCGCGCTAGTTTACCAGCGGAAACATATTTGAATTAACTATGTTTTCATTGTACGCGACCCTTGTGATGCACAGATACGATGGCAGACAGCGCTCGAGCTAAGAATGATCATTCCATAATGGAAAGCCCACTCGTTAGCCCCTTGTTCGGGAGGGAAAAGCCTCCACAGTCCCCTGGCTCTCGCTCAAGGTACCAGGTCAGCGCACCCGGACACAGTTTTAGGAAAGTGACTCTCACCAAGCCAACGTTCTGCCACAACTGCAGTGATTTCATATGGGGTCTTAACGGATTCATTTGTGAAGGTAGGTTGTTTTTGATTTTTGAGAAAAGGTGCCTTGGTTCTGTGTGTCCAATGAGTTTGTTTGTATGTGGAAAATCACTGGCTTTTAGGGCTATGCCATCATCATGCACAGACTAACATTGTGATTCTATCAATTAATGTGAATTTAATAAATTCCCTCTCTTTTCCTACATGGTTGACATCAGAAAATGTTGCTCCCTTGAAAAAGATTGAAAACGTGAATAGAACATGTAGTAAGCGAAGCTACCCCCTCGCCTAGCACTAAAGCATATAGGAGCAGCACTGCACAACACAACAGAAGATGATGGATAACACACAGTGTTAACCATGCAGAGTGGAGAGGGGAGATTCAAAGCCTCTGTTGCGCAATCAGCTGCAGATATACTTTAACTGGTCGGCATGGCAACAGGGACCTGGATGCTGGAGAGCAGAGGCAGAGCATCTGTAAAAGCATATCACCCTAGACACAGCATAAAAAATGTATAATGCTACAATGGTGCTATATTTTAGAATAATGTGCCTACTTAAATGCAGTAACAGCCTATTTGTTAATGTGTCAAATTCTAGCAAAACTATGCTAGACTAGTACCTGAAGCGTATACTGCGTGTCGCCTCCATGAAATTGGATGCTTCTCATGGACTCTTGTTGTTAGACAGGTTGCCTTATTAGAGGGCAATGGATGCACAAGGACTAAAGCCTCCCTAGCCAGCTTGAGGTCGACTGCTCCTTTGTGACAAACCTCTGCTCTATGTAATGCACTATGACTGAGTTTGAAGATACGTGGATCTATTAGGCTACTGTGAATGCTTAGCAAATACCATAATGCATTATTGGGTGAAGGCATTACTAATGCATTTATAATGCATTAGCCTATAGAAAGGCAATGTTTCCCTTTAGGATTTATTTCAGCAGCGGTGGCAGGGGTGGTAAAAGGACATTCTATTCCAAAATACATAAACATTTAATTATGTTCTCTTCCTTTTGAAACTCATCTGAAAATTGAGGACAGTTTAATTTGATATCTTGATCTTAATGACATCACCAGCCAATCCTGTATTAATAAAAAAAAAAAAATAGCTAGCATAACGTTACTGTATCTTAGCTAGCGATACACAGCTGCAAAAATAATATAGGGGAAACACTGAAAGGTGGTTCATAGACAATGTTACAACAAAATCTAATTACAAGAATATGAATGGGACTTTGGATAGCCTAGTTACTGATGCTCCTCGACTGACTGACTCTGTTATTTGGTGTCTCCTCCCACCGCTAGTGTGTAACTTTATGTGCCATGAAAAGTGCCTGAAGATGGTGAGGACTGTGTGTTCATGCATGGCCCCAACACAGGTGCGGGTGAGTGACACTGACACCATAAAGTTACACTGCTCTGTTACTGCCTGTGATCTGATGAGTGAGTGCATGCTCCTGTTGAGTGCATGCTCCTGTTGAGTGCATGCTCCTGTTGAGTGCATGCTCCTGTTGAGTGCATGCTCCTGTTGAGTGCATGCTCCTGTTGAGTGCATGCTCCTGTTGAGTGCATGCTCCTGTTGAGTGCATGCTCCTGTTGAGTGCATGCTCCTGTTGAGTGCATGCTCCTGTTGAGTGCATGCTCCTGTTGAGTGCATGCTCCTGTTGGGTGCATGCTCCTGTTGGGTGCATGCTCCTGTTGGGTGCATGCTCCTGTTGAGTGCATGCTCCTGTTGAGTGCACCCTGGCACGGCAATCCTCTGTCATGGTATTTTTGGTCATATTCCTTTTTTGTCCATTTGTGAACTCCAGGTCCCTGTCGCCCATTGCTTTGGTCCAGCAGGGCAGAAAAAGAGATTCTGCTGTGTGTGTCGAAAGCATCTGGAGGGAAACACTGCCGTTCGTTGTGAAGGTTGGTTTTTAAGAGCTTTCACAACATACAATGTACAACTTATGGCCAAAGTTTTGCAGGTTCACTTTGTAGAAGTGTACAGGTCATGATGTAACAAATGAGTGAAATCTAGCAAGCTAAACCTCAGCGTATGTGTAGATAGGCTACATGACAAAGTAAACGCACAAGTTTACACACATAAAGTACATTCTATGTACATTCAAATTGTATTTCAACTTCCTTGGGGGAAATCTGATTGGGAGCCAGTCCATCAGTGATAGTAGTGACTTTTACAGAAGTAACGTAACCATTGGTTCTGCTTTCAGTTTGTGAGCTGCATGCCCACTATGACTGTGCTACGTTCAGTTGTGGCGACTGCCGTCTCTGTCACCAGGATGGGAGTCAGGACTTTGTAAGTATCACAAGCCTTCTGTCTAAAAGGTGCATTCTGTTCACAATGTTCACTTAATTTCCCCAGTGGCATGTTAAGATATTATAAACTCATTAGGCCAAGAAGCTAAACAAAAGACAAGTGCACTTTTGAGTTAAAATGAAAGTCCAATGCAGCCATTCTTATCTCAATATCAAATAATTTCTGGGTAACAATTAAATACCGTACTGTGATTGTTTTCAATTACAATGGTCAAAAACAGGCAAAGAGCAATTTCTGAAGCAAGATTTTTGCTAGGAGTGGTCTGAGTGGGGAGGGGAAAGCTGAAAACTAGCTGACAGAGAGGTTTGGAACTCTCTTATTTGTCTAATAACTAATTTACTGCCTATTGATGTCACCAGGTAGGCCAAAACTCCATCCCACCAAAACAGGCTGAAATTTCAGGCAGTATTTCACAGTATTATTCCAACCTCCGTAGTGTGAAAAATATATATACAACACAGGAAAATCACATTTTTGAATGCACTGGGCACTTCACACTTATCACCTGCCACTGTCAAGGGACGAATCCTCCATAGAGAGTTCCGTAGAGAGGCTTCGAGGGCCTGATTCTGAGAAATCACACTAGAACGGCCTGAGAGAAATGACAGCTGTGCTGAGCAATACCAAATATGTTTGGTCCTTTTAGATTAACATAAAAGCACATCCAACAGGATAATGAGTTTCTTCCTATGTTTTGACTGGTCTACTATTTGCTTATTGTAATGCATCTCTCTCGGTTGTCTTTTTTAAATGTATTTTTATTTATTTTTTCCCTCTTGGCCAAGGATACGTTCCCCCACCACTGGCGGGAGGGGAACATTCCTTCAGGTGCACGTTGTGAGGTCTGCCGGCGCACCTGTAGCTCCTCAGACATCCTGGCGGGGATGCGGTGTCAGTGGTGTGGTATTACGGTAAGACTCAAAACGAAAATAAAAGTACCGCCACAAAAAAACTATTGTAGCTAATAATGCCAGACAGCATGTTGCATGTGCTTGTTTTAACAGTGTTTGTGTCATACTTTGCAGACACACGCTGCCTGTTATCTCATCGTGGCCCCAGAGTGCAGTCTGGGGCGGCTACGCAACATGCTTCTTCACCCTGCTTGTGTGCGAATATGCTCGAGGAACTTTAGCAAGATGCACTGCTACCGCATCTCTGAGAGCTACCAGAATGAGCTGGGTAAGCTTGTGGTCTCCAACATCCATTACCCCTCCCCTCCCCCTACCCAAAGTCACATCCTCTCAGCAACTGTTTCACTCACAGAAATGTACATACAAAGGAATATTAAATTGGACAAAAAATATACACATTGGAAACTATACTGAACAAAAAAATAACCGCAACATGTAAACAGTTGGTCCCATGTTTCATGAGCTGAAATAAAAGATCCAAGAAATGTTCCATATGCACAACAATTTGTTTACATCCCTGTTAGTGAGCATTTCTCCTTTACCAAGATAATCAATCCACCTAACAGGTGTGGCATATCAAGAAGCTGATTAAACAGCACGATCATTACACAGGTGCACCTTGTGCTGGGGGCAATAAAATGCCAGTCTAAAATGTATAGTTTTGTCACACAACACAATGCCACAGATGTTTTGAAAGAGTGCAACTGGCATGCTGACTGCAGGAATGTCCACCAGAGCTCTTGCCAGAAACGCTGGAGAAGTGTGCTCTTCACAGATGAATCCCCGGTATGGCGTTGTGTGGGCAAGCGGTTTTCTGATGTCAATGTTGTGAACAGAATGCCCCATGCTGGCTGTCCAGTTGTGGTATGGGCAGGCATAAGCTATGGACAACGAACACAATGCCGTTTTATCGATGGCAATTCGAATGCTCGGAGACACCGTGACGAGATCCTGAGGCCCATTGTCGTGCCATTCGTCCGCCGCAATCACCTCATGTTTCAGCATGATAATGCACGGCCCCATGTCGCAAGGATCTGTACACAATTCCTGGAAGCTGAAAATGTCTCAGTTCTTCCATGGCCTGCATGCTCACCAGACATGTCACCCATTGAGCATGTTTGGGATGCTCTGGATCGACTTGTACGACAGCATTTCCCAGTTCTCGCCAATATCCAGCAACTTCGCACAGCCACCGAAGAGGAGTGGGACAACATTCCACAGGCCACAATCAACAGCCTGATCAACTCTATACGAAGGAGATGTGTCACGCTGCATGAGGCAAATGGTGGTCACACCAGATACTGACTTGTTTTCTGATCCACTCACCAACACTTTTTTTAAGGTACAGTTGAAGTCGGAAGTTTACATACACTTAGGTTGGAGTCGTTAAAACTCGTTTTTCAACCACTCCACAAGTTTCTTGTTGACAAACTATAGTTTTGGCAAGTCGGTTAGGACATCTACTTTGTGCATGACACAAGTCATTTTCCCAACAATTGTTTACAGACAGATTATTTCACATATAATTCACTGTATCACAATTCCAGTGGGTCAGAAGTTAACATACACTAAGTTGACTGTGCCTTCAAACAGCTTGGAAAATTCCAGAAAATGATGTCATGGCTTTAGAAGCTTCTGGTAGGCTAATTGACATCATTTGAGTCAATTGGAGGTGTACCTGTGGATGTATTTCAAGGCCTACCTTCAAACTCAGGGCCTCTTTGCTTGACATCACAGGAAAATCAAAAGAAATCAGCCAAGACCTCAGAAAAATAATTGTAGACCTTCACAAGTCTGGTTCATCCTTGTGAGCAATTTTCAAACGCCTGAAGGTACCACGTTCATCTGTACAAACAATTGTACGCAAGTATAAACACCATGGGACCACGCAGCCAGCATACCGCTCAGGAAGGAGACGCGTTCTGTCTCCTTGAGATGAACGTACTTTGGTGCGAAAAGTGTAAATAAATCCCAGAACAACAGCAAAGGACCTTGTGAAGAAGCTGGAGGAAACCGGTACAAAAGTATCTATATCCACAGTAAAACAAGTCCTATATCGACATAACCTGAAAGGCCACTCGGTAAGGAAGCAGCCACTGCTCCAAAACTGCCATAAAAAAGCCAGACTACGGTTTGCAACTGCGCATGGGGACAAAGATCGTACTTTTTGGAGAAATGTTCTCTGGTCTGATTAAACAAAAATAGAACTGTTTGGCGATAATGACCATCGATATGTTTGGAGGAAAAAGGGGGAGGCTTGCAAGCTGAAGAACACCATCCCAACCGTGAAGCACAGGGTGGCAGCATCATGTTTTTGGGGTGCTTTGCTGCAGGAGGGACTGGTGCACTTCACAAAATAGATGGCATCATGAGGCAGGAAAATTACGTGGATATATTGAAGCAACATCTCAAGACATCAGTCAGGAAGTTAAAGCTCGGTCGCAAATGGGTCTTCCAAATGGACAATGACCCCAATACTTCCAACGTTGTGGCAAAATGGCTTAAGGAAAACAAAGTCAAGGTATTGGAGTGGCCATCACAAAGCCCTGACCTCAATCCCATAGAAAATTTTTGTGCAGAACTAAAAAAGCGTGTGCGAGCAAGGAGGCCTACAAACCTGACTCAGTTACACCAGCTCTGTCAGGAGGAATGGGCCAAAATTCACCCAACTTATTGTGGGAAGCTTGTGGAAGGCTACCTGTAACGTTTGACCCATGTTAAACAATTTAAAGGCAATGCTACCAAATACTACCGTAATTTAGTGTACGTAAACTTCTGACCCACTGGGAATGTGATGAAAGAAATAAAAGCTGAAATAAATCATTATCTGTATTCCCAGTCGTGAAATCCATTGATTAGGGCCTAATGAACTTAATTTAAATTGACTGATTTCCTTTTATGAACTATAACTCAGTAATATCTTTGAAATTGTTGAATGCTGCATTTATAATTTGGTTCAGTGTAAATCAAGAAAATTATTTTCCATTATGACAATGTAAGACATAGGCTTAATTTATTCACCGCTAACTCCACACAGTCAACTTTGCACTCCCTTTTGTAAGCATTCGTACTTGGGCACCTAGGCTGCCAGGAATGAGAGGTGCTTGGAGCAAGTGTCAACATGTTGTTGGTCACTTGTTCTACGTCAGGCAAGATGAGTCACAAGCCATTTGTCAAACAAGATGAGCAATGGTAAAACTGTGTTTGGCTTTAACCTGAAATGAAAAAGGCATCCATTCTTCAGTAGACTGTTTGCACACAGAAGTGAAACAATGTAAAGTATGTGGGGAAAACCTGTAGCAAATGCAACGTTCATTCTATTTCATCATTGTTTGCTTTCATGTACCTATAACTTGAACTTTGCTTCATCAGATAACTTGGAAGATGCTGACAAACCTACAAAGGAGAGCCAGCTGGCAACCACACCAGATTCAGGTAGGTACAGGATGAGTTGTCACACTGTATTTAGCCAAGCATGTCCCCATTGAAGCCACATGTAAACGTATGATTATTCCCATGTTTCAGCTAGAAAAAAGATTCCCTAACGTTTCTGGTTTAAAGTTATTTTAAAATGCTTTAGCTCTGCTATTTAGAGCGTGACAGTAAGCTAACAGCTGTCCTACCGCTCCTGTTTTGCAGCATTTGCTAATGCTTAGTTATCAAATCCAAGTCTACCCTAATCCTAATCATACAGGTCCATAGAATTGACCACATTGGTCTAAATATTTTTTTTTGTGTGCAAAATTGCAGGGAAGCAGGTTCTCAAGGTGTTTGATGGGGATGATGCAGTCAAGCGTAGCCACTTCCGTTTGGTCTCCATTCCTCGGATAACCAAGAATGTGGAAGTGGTGGTGAGATTCTCCCCATTCCCTAAAAACAGATTTACACTACATTAATTAAGTGCTTCATTGTTTTAAGAGTGCATTCATTTGTGTTTCCACAACTCCTACTACTACTGTAATACTGATCTAATATTGTTGAACTACTACAGCAACAACAGGTACTAATAATATTTATACTATCATCACCAATACTACCGCACTACTATCACTAGTAACATCACTAATGATGATAATAACAATAGTTTTGAACAACCTAATCCAAGGCCAACCCTCCTGGAGAGCAGGCTTTGGCTCCAGCCCTGCTCTAACACACCTGATTCATCTAATCAAGGGTCTGACATGCACCTGATCAGTAGAATCAGGCCAGGTGTGTTTCTAAGAGCAGGGATAGAGTAAAAGCCTGCACATCCAATAGGTCTCTCCAGGAGGAGGGTCACCAGTCCCTGATCTAATCGTTTTCTGCAGGAGTCAGCGTTGAGGGCCTTTTACATCCCAGATGACCCCCTGGAATATGAGCTCCAAGACAACGGCCAGCAGGCTCTAGTCGATGACGACGTCCTCAACCATAACGGCACCCCCGATAGCAAGGCCATCTTTAAGGAGAATGTGCCCGAGGCGTGGCTCCTAAGGGCCAAACCTCAGGAAACCGAGGTCCTCAAGATCTATGCCGGCTGGCTCAAGTGAGTAATGTATAGGGAAACTGCTCAGTTATGGCGCAAACTAGTGATGCATGACTCAGCTGTTTGTTCACCCGCCTGTAGTTGCTATTAACCCATCCGCAACCGCCCAACCATATGTGATAAATGGAAAGTCTGAGGCCTGCACCTGACCCTAACCTGCTAATATAGAAAATGTGCTGTAGGTTAGTCAAAGACGGCGGAACGATTTGCCTGATTTAGATATGTTTCTGCTTATAATTTCCAATGTTTTGGTAAGCTATTTGTTAGTCAACTTGTCTATAATTAGATACAAGCAGCTTCTCTTCTGTCATTATATGTTGCCCTAGAAGACTAAATAAAGCCCTGCTCACCAGAATGTCATAAATCAATAGAATGAATGCTTCAATCTATACTGAACAAAAATATAAATGCAATATACAACAATTTCAAAGATTTTACTGAGTTACAGGTCATATGAGTCAATTAAAATAAATAAATTAGGCCCTAATCTATGGATTTCACATGACTGGGAATACAGATATGCATCTGTTGGTCACAGATACCTTAAAAAAATGGGCCTCAGGATCTCGTCACGGTATTTTTGTGCATTCAAATTGCTGTTGATAAAATTAAATTGTGTTTGTTGTCGGTAGCTTATGCCTGCCCATACCATAACCCCACCGCCACCAGGGGGCACTCTATTCACAACGTTGACATCAGCAGACCGCTCACCCACACGACGCCATACACATGGTCTGCGGTTGTGAGGCCGATTGGATGTACTGCCAAATTCTCTAAAACAACGTTGGAGGCGGCTTATGGTAGAGAAATGAACATTCAATTATTTGGCAACAGCTCTGGTGAACATTCCTGCAGTCAGCATGCCAATTGCACGCATTGTGTTGTGTGACAAAATTGCACATTTTAGAGTGGCCTTTTATTGTCCCCAGCATAAGGTGCACCTGTGTAATGATCATGTTGTTTAATCAGCTTCTTGATATGTCATATCTGTCAGGTGGATGTATTATCTTGGAAAAGGAGAAATGCTCACTAACAGGGATGCAAACAAATCATTTTTTTCATCTTCTTTAATGGAGCAAAGACGTTTAGGGACCGGAGAGAAAATGCAATTACAAAAACAAAACTGAAAAGATTTTCTGTGCAAAATTTCCAAATGACATCAGTTTGACCGGTTGTAAGAAAATGGAAAGCTGTGAAAATGACCCAACATGTTTCTGATAAGATTTCAGTTCGGCTTGGATGCATACTTTATGTGGTTGAAATACTTTCAGCTTTTATGATTCTGGTAAAGATAGCACCTCTACAGACTGTATCTAACTGCGCAATCGCATTCTCTCAAGATGCTGAAATAAATAAATCATATTTCTCCACTCCTGTTCCAGAGTCAAAATTTGCCTACATTTAGTGTATCATTTTACTGCAAGAAATGCTTAATTCTGCGGGAGTTCATATTAAGGCTGTGTGAGAGGTTATAGACCTACAGTTTCCATGTAACCCATCTGAACAGTAGGCCACAGTTCCGATGACCTGCCATAGGCCTATTTGAAGTCCCCGTCTTGTGGCTGTCGAATTTGTGTAGCGCCTCACAATCATCACATAACATAGCTGGCCCGTACTGCTATAATTCTATTTTCCCACTTCAGGAAATCTTTCCCAAACATTACTTTTCTGGCCCTCCCTTTTTAGTTTCAACTCTCCATGTTGCAGCTTTTCTCTTGTATTAAACTGTGACATTGTCCATTTTGCTTCCGTGGATTGACGTGGACTTTTTCTGCCCATTCCCAAAAGCATTTGGTGATTGGTGTGTAGGCTATTTAGTGCATGTGCACTTAGATCTTAAAGCTTAGGCTTACGCACTAATACCAGATAGCCTAAAATAATTAAAGAAAAACCTCAATGTAGCCTATAGATGTAAATTGCACAAGAATTATAAATGTATGGATTTTTTAACGTATTATTTTCTCTTTATTCAACCCGCCCTTCATCCACACAATATTTAATGAACCTAAACCCGTTCGCCCAGCTGATATAACCACATCACTAGCGCAAATCTCAAATGCGCTAATGAGTTAATCTCAAACGACTCATTAGGCATCAGAAAATGCTTTGGTCAAAAGAGCATTGGGCCAGTAATGCAAAGGTCGCTGGTTCGAATCCCTGAGCCGACTAGGTGACAGTTGCCCTCATACCATACCTTTTGATATCTTCCATCGCTACTGCCTGGGTCTGTTTACAGGGTTATTGTGGCGTACATATCCATCTCCAAGAACAGCACTGTGGATTCTGTCATTAAGGAGGTCCTCACTCAACTGGGAAAACAGGTACAGGTTACCAGCAAGTCACCAACATAACACAACCACTCTATCTTAAATACAACTTGGCACAAGTATTGTATGGGCGGCAGGTAGCCTAGCGGTTAAGAACGTTGGGCCAGTAACTCGCTGGTTAGAAACCCTGACCCGACTAGGTGAAAAATCTCTTGATGTGCCCTTGAGCAAAGCACTTAACCCTAATTGCTCCTGTAAGATGCTCTGGATAACACGTCTGCTATATGCCTAATATTTAAATGTATTGTACCCGGAAGTTTCAATTAATGGTTGAACTATTGCTCTGACTATAATATATATCTGTTAATGACAATACTAGTTCAATACTCTTGTTTGGTGATGCTCTTTTCTCCAGGATGAAGACCCATCAACCTTCAATCTTGTGGAGGTTTACATGGGCAGTAAGCAAGGTAAGGAAATAAGAAACAGGACTATGTCTGACCTAAACATCAATGCTGGCCTTTTCCATAAAATAAGAAGTATCTTTGTTTATATGCCTTCATTATTGTATCTTATCAAAGTTCATTGACGGTGTGTGTTTTTTCTTTCTCCACATCCCAGTTCAGAGACAAGTGCTGACAGGCCACGAGCTGCTGCTGGACAAACTGCAGGAGATAAGGAAGGTACAGTATGAGGAACTTCAAGCTGACATTCAAGTTTATGGGTAATTGGGGGGGTGTTTGTGTGTGTGTTTATAGCTGTGTCTTTTTGTTTCTGACAGATCTCCCTGAGGCAGATGAACCAGACCCGTTTCTACATAGTGGAGAGCAGGAACAGGATTGTGCAGGTCAACCTGCTGCTAGAGGGACTGCCTGTACAGCTGAGCAAGGAGGAATATGCAGACCTGCTACAGGAGCACTTAGCTATCAAGAGTGAGTCTACACACGTCGGATCACGATTCCGCTCCTTTGCAAAAAATAAAACGGACAGAATCCCATAGGGTTCAGTGCTGTCCCCCTTTCGTTTCACTTTACCACAGAGATCCTCCTGAACATTTTCCTTGAAATGGACAATAGTTGATTTAAATGTTATTTAAAACTGTTGTTAACTGACTAGATGCGAATTTGCTCTCCTCCATAGGTCACTTGGTCACCATCACACATGTTTACGGGAACCAAGGTGTGTACGTCGCCATGGAAACAGCCAGTGGAGCACCACCCTCCTCCATCTTGTCCCCCTCTCTAATCCTGCTGTCCCCTCCCTAAGTATCACACTCTCTTCTCCCCACAATCCCCTCCCTGTCTCCCTCCCTATGCCCTCATTCCACATCATCCCCAGACGGCCTGTTCTGGGCTATGTATCTGCTTGACACTGCTCAAGTCGCTGCTCTTTTGCCGCAGGCCACTGCAGCAGGGTCCTGCCCCATTCAGTGTTACATAAGTCCCTTTCTTACAGACTGTGAGTGCCCCACTGCTGCTGCCACTGCCCAAGAGCTAAATGGTCCATTTATATCAAGCCTGCTGTATGGCCCACAGCCATTTATCTTGTGATGTCTTTATTATAATAAGCGATTTCTATGCGGAGCAGTTTTAGTGCATTACATACAAAGTGGTAAATGTCATCATAACATTGAATGTGGGAGTTCATCGATTCTGAGGTTTGCCTGTCTATCTGTCTGCGTTGAAGGTGCAGTGGTGTTGCAGATATCGTGTTTCTCTGAGGCTGAGAGGATCTACATGTTAGCCAAAGATACGTCTGTCAGCAACCAGCAGCTCACCTCTCTTGTCCTACCAGAGATCATGGTAATGCTACGTCAATGTGACGTAAACAAACCCAGATCCCAGTTGAATGTGTAATTTACGTGAACTGAACCTTTTAAAGAAGCCGGCTTGCTTTACTCCATTGACATTGCTGTTGTTGTAACTCCCCTGCAGCACAACAAGTTACCCAAAGGTGACTCGCCCCTACTGGTGTTTGTCAACCCCAAGAGCGGTGAGCTGAAGGGCAGAGAGCTCCTCTACGGTTTCCGGAAGCTTCTGAACCCCCACCAAGTGTTTGACATGACCAATGGGGGACCATTGTCTGGGTGAGACAAATGGTGGTTATCCTCATTCAGCAGTGTGATGTCACAGCTGTTGTGTTTGTAGAAGGGGGGGGTCTGGGTTGTGGAATGTTTATTTTCCGCAAGATCTTTGAAATAGTTTTGTCTATCATGTATTTTTGTGAGCCACGGCACGGACACAGAGAAATGTCAGCCAGTGCTTTGTGATGGTCACTCCAATACCTTGACTTTGTTGTCCTTAAGCCATTTTCCACAACTTTAGAAGTATGCTTGGGGTTATTGTCCATTTGGAAGACCCATTTGCGACCAAACTTTAACTTCCTGACTGATGTCTTGAGATGTTGCTTCAATATATCCACGTAATTTTCCTGCCTCATGATGCCATCTATTTTATGAAGTGCACCAGTCCCTCCTGCAGCAAAACACCCCCACAACATGATGCTGCCACCCCCGTGCTTCACGGTTGGGATGGTGTTCTTCGGCTTGCAAGCCTCCCCCTTTTTCTCCAAACATAACGATGGTCATTATGGCCAAACAGTTCTATTTTTGTTTCATCAGACCAGAGGACATTTCTCCAAAAAGTACGATCTTTGTCCCCATGTGCAGTTGCAAACCGTAGTCTGGATTTTTTTATGGCAGTTTTGGAGCAGTGGCTTCTTCCTTGCTGAGTGGCCTTTCAGGTTATGTCGATATAGGACTTGTTTTACTGTGGATATAGATACCTTTGTACCTGTTTCCTCCAGCATCTTCACAAGGTTCTTTGCTGTTGTTCTGGGATTTATTTACACTTTTCGCACCAAAGTACGTTCATTTCTAGGAGACAGAACGCGTCTCCTTCCTGAGCGGTATGACGGCTGAGTGGTCCGATGGTGTTTATACTTGCTTACTATTGTTTGTACAGATGGACGTGGTTCCTTCAGGCATTTGGAAGTTGCTCCCAAGGATGAACCAGACTTGTGTAGGTCTACAATTATTTTTCTGAGGTCTTGGCTGATTTCTTTTGATTTTCCCATGATGTCAAGCAAAGAGGCACTGGGTTTGAAGGTAGGCCTTGAAATACATCCACAGGTACACCTCCAATTGACTCAAATGATGTCAATTAGCCTACCAGAAGCTTCTAAAGCCATGACATCATTTTCTGGAATTTCCCAAGCTGTTTGAAGGCACAGTCAACTTAGTGTATGTAAACCTCTGACCCACTGTAATTGTGATACAGTGAAATAATCTGTCTGTAAACAATTGTTGGAAAAATTACTTGTGTCATGCACAAAGTAGATGTCCTAACCGACTTGCCAAAACTATAGTTTGTTAAGAAGAAATTTGTGGAATGGTTGAAAAACAAGTTTTAATGACTCCAACCTAAGTGTATGTAAACTTCCGACTTCAACTGTATATATATATATATATGTGTGAGTATACCAAACATTAAGAACAACATCCTAATATTCAGTTGGCCCTCCCCACCTAATCTCTTTTATGTTTTTGTTTTCTTATATCCTCCACAGACTCCACACGTTTAGGGCGGTGCCCCGCTTCCGGGTGCTGGTGTGTGGGGGAGATGGGACAGTGGGCTGGGTCCTGGGAGTCTTGGAGGCCATCAGACACAAGCTGGTCTGTCCCGAGCCCCCCGTCAGCATCGTCCCACTCGGCACAGGTGAGCGGGACCCCTGAGGACACACCCTTCTCTTCTAATTGCTGTAGTTTGCATAAGTTAGCTTCAATCAGTAGTTTTTTCACAATATTCCCACCCCTAATGCCTCCCATCAGGTAACGACCTGGCGCGGATCCTGCGCTGGGGGGCGGGCTACAGCGGAGAGGACCCCCACCACATCCTGGTATCTGTGGACGAGGCGGAGGAGGTGCAGATAGACCGTTGGACTATTCTGATGGATGCACAGGAGATCACAGATGACGGCAAGGAGAACGGCTTCTTGGAACCACCAAAGGTCCAATCAGAATAATGCAGATATGATTCATGTTTTTGCAATTGTAGTTTTTATTGTTTACTTTCACAATATAACAATGCACACAAAACAATAACTTGACAAACATGAATAGATATAGAAATATATGATTTATGTTATAACTATTGTTATAACTACATTGCCATTTTAATCGATGCATGGGTGTACTTTTTGGCATGGCCGTTCAACTGGTGGTCTCCCTTGTTGCAGATAGTGCAGATGAACAACTATTTTGGGCTGGGCATCGATGCTGAAGTCAGTCTGGACTTCCACCATGCCCGTCAAGAGGAACCTGGGAAGTTCAACAGCAGGTAGGAGACCACCTCCGGTGAGAAGTTGCTTTAAAATATCCCCAAAAAAGGAATTTCTCAAAAACGACCTATCTTTGGTGTCTGTGTAGGTTTCACAACAAAGGTGTGTACCTGAAGGCGGGTCTGCAGAAGCTGAGTCACACACGGAACCTTCACAAGGTCCTCAAACTACAGGTGGACAAGCAAGACATAGAACTGCCCAGCATAGAAGGCCTCATCTTCCTAAACATCCCCAGGTAGGAAATACACACAAACGGCTAAACTCTACACACGGCTAACAATCAGACACTCATGACGCATGACATTCACTTTAAGATGCATGCTCCTAAACAAGAATGGCCTCGCACACTGGCTTATACACACTGGCCCCACACTGGCCCCCTACACCTTCAGTACATATTGATCTGAAACACAGCACTTAAAACTGTGTGTGTGTGTGTGTAGCTGGGGCTCCGGGGCAGACCTGTGGGGATCAGAGGGTGACTCGCGCTACGGGAAACCTCGCATTGACGATGGCATGCTGGAGGTGGTGGGGGTGACTGGGGTGGTACACATGGTGAGTTAATCACTCACTACAAGTCTTTCCTTACTCTGAGTATGTCCTGTTGCCACAAAGAAGGGATCAGAGCTAAAAAACGATCCCAGTGATCCGAAATGTTTTATCCAGATCAAAATGTAAATAACTCTCATTGATACAGTGCATTTGGAAAGTATTCAGACCTCTTGACTTTTTTCACTTTTTGTTACTTTACAGCCTTATTCTGAAATGAATCAAATATAGTTTTTTTTCTCATCAATCTACCCCAAATATACCCCATAATGACAAAGCGAAAACAGGTTAAAAAAAATGTTGTTGCAAATTTATTAAGTATTCAGACCCTTTGCTATGAGAGTCGAAATTGAGCTCAGGTGTATCCTGTTTCCGTTGATCATCCAATCAGGTTTCTACAACTTGATTGGAGACTACCTGTGGTAAATTCAATTGGTTGGACATGATTTGGAAAGGCACACACCTGTCTATATAAGGTCCCACAGTTGACAGTGCATGTCAGAACAAAAACCAAGCCGTGAGGTCGAAGCAATTGTCCTTAGCGACTCCAAGACAGGATTGTGTCGTGGCAAAGATCTGGGGAAGGGTACCAAAACATTTCTGCAGCATTGAAGGTCCTCAAGAACACTGTGGCCTCCATCATTCTTAAATGGAGAAGTTTGGAACCACCAAGGCTCTCCCTCGAGCTGGCCGCCCAGCCAAACTGAGCAATCAGGGGAGAAGAGCCTTATTCAGGGAGGTGACCAAGAACCCGATAGTCACTCTGACAGAGCTCCAGAGATGGGGGAACCTTCCAGAAGAACAACCATCTCTGCAGCACTCTACCTATCAGGCCTTTATGGTAGACTGGCCAGCCGGAAGCCACTCCTCAGTAAAAAGCACATGACAGCCCGCTTGCAGTTTGCCATAAGGCACCTGAAGGACTCTCGGACCATGAGAAACAAGATTCTCTGGTCTAATGAAACCAAGATTGAACTCTTTGGCCTGAATGCCAAGCGCCACATCTGGAGGAAATCTGGCACCATCCCTACGGTGAAACATGGTGGTGGCAGCAAAATGCTGTGGGGCTGTTTTTCTGCGGCAGGGACTGGAAGACTAGTCAGGATCAAGGGGAAAGATGACTGGAGCAAAGTACAGAGAGATCCTTGATGAAAACCTGCTCCAGAGCACTCAGGACCTCAGACTGGGGCGAAGGTTCACCTTCCAACAGGACAACAACCCTAAGCACACAGCCAAAACAACGCAGGAGTGGCTTTGGGACAAATCTCTGAATGTCCTTGAGTGGCCCAGCTAGAGTCCTGACTTGAACCCAATCGAACATCTCTGGAGAGACCTGAAAATAGCTGTTCAGCAACGCTCCCCATCCAACCTGACAGAGCTTGAGAGGATCTGCAGAGACTAATGGGAGCAACTTCCCAAATACAGGTGTGCCAAGCTTGTAGTGTCATACCCAAGAAGACTCTCGGCTGTAATCGCTGCCAAAGGTGCTTCAACAAAGTACTGAGTAATGGGTCTGAATAGTTATGCCAATGTGAAATTTAAGTTTGGAATTTTTTATAAATTTGCAAACCTTTAAAAAAAACTATTTTGTCATTATTGGGTATTGTGTGTATAAAGATGAGGGGGGAAAAAACGATTGAATCCGTTTTAGAATAAGGACGTAACAAAATATGGAAAAAGTCAAGGGGTCTGAATACTTTCCGAATGCACTGTATGTAGTGTATATACACTCACCGGACAGTTTATTAGGTACACCAGCCCGTTCACGGAAATGGATCGCTCCTACAGACAGTGAGTCACGTGGCTGTGGCTTGTTATATAAATCAGGCATCCAGGCATTCAGTTATAGTTTTATTTGAACGTTAGAATAGGCTAAATGAGGTGCCAGGCACACCAAATCCAGTATCTCAGAAACGTCCGCCCTCCTGGCCTTTTCACACACAACATTGTCTTGGATTTACAGAGAAGGGTGTGACAAACAAAAAACATCCAGTCAGCGGCAGTCCTGTGTGCGAAATGAGAGGTCGAAGGAGAATGGAAAGAATCGTGCAAGCCAACGGAATGTGTGTTGTGTTGTCTAGGGCCAGGTGCAAAGTGGCATGCGCTCTGGGATCCGTCTCGCCCAGGGCAACTACGTGCGTATCACAGCGACCAAGCCCATCCCTGTGCAGGTGGATGGAGAGCCCTGGATCCAGGCCCCCGGACATATCATCATATCTGCAGCAGGCCCAAAGGTAACAGTTTTTTGTTACTATAATGGGACAAATAGTTACAATTTCACTGTGGTATCCTTCACTATGGTTGCAAACCTCTCATACCTTTCTATAAAGTCAACAGCTATTAAGTAATCGTGTACTTGTTGCTGTGTTCAGGTGCGGATGCTGAGGAAGTCCAAACACAAGCAGAAGAAGCAGTCAGCCCCTCTTTTAGGCTGGCAATCTGAAAGCCCTTCGTCCAGCGATGGGGGACAATGAGGTCCCCCCCCCCCCAACATCTGCTCCCTGGTGTCTCCGTGAGAGCATGATGGTCTGTTGGCTGCTCTAAACAGCTGTGGCCTGTGTGCCCAATAGATTCTCAGATGGTTTGTGTAGTTAGCACTAGAGTGGTACATTGACAAAACATTTAGCAGTCACTCCCATTATCATCTTACTGCTTATCAATTTCACTGTTGTTGGGTTCGGTTTGCCCCTGTTAGGATCCTTCAGATTAGCTTCTTGTCTAATTCGTTGGTTTATTTTTTGTTTTACAGTCCATCAGAGTTGTTATGGCCTGGTATTTTATGAGCGACATACATGGTAACAGTTTTATAGTGGTACTATCTGGTACTTATTAAAAATGATTCGTAGTAATCATTTTTAGTAAGTACTAAGTAGAATTTGGTACCAAGTAGTTACAATGAATCAATAAGATACCGAGATGTACTATGTGTATATATACACTGCTCAAAAAAATAAAGGGAACACTTAAACAACACAATGTAACTCCAAGTCAATCACACTTCTGTGAAATCAAACTGTCCACTTAGGAAGCAACACTGATTGACAATAAATTTCACATGCTGTTGTGCAAATGGAATAGACAAAAGGTGTAAATTATAGGCAATTAGCAAGACACCCCCCAAAAAGGAGTGATTCTGCAGGTGGTGACCACAGACCACTTCTCAGTTCCTATGCTTCCTGGCTGATGTTTTGGTCACTTTTGAATGCTGGCGGTGCTCTCACTCTAGTGGTAGCATGAGACGGAGTCTACAACCCACACAAGTGGCTCAGGTAGTGCAGTTCATCCAGGATGGCACATCAATGCGAGCTGTGGCAAAAAGGTTTGCTGTGTCTGTCAGCGTAGTGTCCAGAGCATGGAGGCGCTACCAGGAGACAGGCCAGTACATCAGGAGACGTGGAGGAGGCCGTAGGAGGGCAACAACCCAGCAGCAGGACCGCTACCTCCGCCTTTGTGCAAGGAGGTGCACTGCCAGAGCCCTGCAAAATGACCTCCAGCAGGCCACAAATGTGCATGTGTCAGCATATGGTCTCACAAGGGGTCTGAGGATCTCATCTCGGTACCTAATGGCAGTCAGGCTACCTCTGGCGAGCACATGGAGGGCTGTGCGGCCCCACAAAGAAATGCCACCCCACACCATGACTGACCCATCACCAAACCGGTCATGCTGGAGGATGTTGCAGGCAGCAGAACGTTCTCCACGGCGTCTCCAGACTCTGTCACGTCTGTCACATGTGCTCATGTGCTCAGTGTGAACCTGCTTTCATCTGTGAAGAGCACAGGGCGCCAGTGGCGAATTTGCCAATCTTGGTGTTCTCTGGCAAATGCCAAACGTCCTGCACGGTGTTGGGCTGTAAGCACAACCCCCACCTGTGGACGTCGGGCCCTCATACCACCCTCATGGAGTCTGTTTATGACCGTTTGAGCAGACACATGCACATTTGTGGCCTGCTGGAGGTCATTTTGCAGGGCTCTGGCAGTGCACCTCCTTGCACAAAGGCGGAGGTAGCGGTCCTGCTGCTGGGTTGTTGCCCTCCTACGGCCTCCTCCACGTCTCCTTATGTACTGGCCTGTCTCCTGGTAGCGCCTCCATGCTCTGGACACTACGCTGACAGACACAGCAAACCTTTTTGCCACAGCTCGCATTGATGTGCCATCCTGGATGAACTGCACTACCTGAGCCACTTGTGTGGGTTGTAGACTCCGTCTCATGCTACCACTAGAGTGAGAGCACCGCCAGCATTCAAAAGTGACCAAAACATCAGCCAGGAAGCATAGGAACTGAGAAGTGGTCTGTGGTCACCACCTGCAGAATCACTCCTTTTTGGGGGGTGTCTTGCTAATTGCCTATAATTTCCACCTTTTGTCTATTCCATTTGCACAACAGCATGTGAAATTTATTGTCAATCAGTGTTGCTTCCTAAGTGGACAGTTTGATTTCACAGAAGTGTGATTGACTTGGAGTTACATTGTGTTGTTTAAGTGTTCCCTTTATTTTTTTGAGCAGTGTATATATATATATATATATATATATATACAGTTTATATATATATATATATACACACACACACACAAAAGTTTGTGGACACCCCTTCAAATGAGTGGATTTGGCTATTTCAGCCACACCCGTTTCTGACAGGTGTATAAAATCCGCCATGCAATCTCCATAGACAAACATTGGCAGTAGAATGGCCTTCCTGAAGAGCTCAGTGACTTTCAACGTGGCACCCTCAAAGGATGCCACCTTTCCAACGAGTCAGTTTGTCAAATTTCTGCCCTGCTAGAGGTTCCCCGGTCAACTGTAAGTGCTGTTATTGTGAAGTGGAAACATCTAGGAGCAATTGATCAGCCGCGAACTGGTAGGCCACAGAACGGGACCGCCAGGTGCTGAGGTGTGTAGCTCGCAAAAATCGTCTGTCCTCTGTTGCGACACTCACTACCGAGTTTCCGAACTGCCTCTGGAAGCAACGTCAGCACAAGAACTGTTCGTTGGGAGCTTCATGAAATGGGTTTCCATCGCCGAGCAGCCTCGCACAAGCCTAAGATCACCATGCGCAATGCCAAACGTCGGCTGGAGTGGAAACCCATTGGACTCTGGAGCACTTGAAACATGTTTTCTGGAGTGATGAATCACACTTCACTATCAGGCAGTCCGACGGACTAATCTGGGTATGGCGGATGCCAGGAGAATGCTACCTGCCCTAATAATGGTCTGGGGCTGTTTTTCATGGTTCAGGCTAGCCCCCCCCTCATGCACAAAGCGAGGTCCATTTGTTGAGACAGGTGTGGAAGAACTTGACTGGCCTGTACAGATCCCTGACCTTTGGGATTAGTTGGAATGCTGACTGCGAGCCAGGCCTAATCGCCCAACATCAGTGCCTGACCTCACTAATGTTCTTGTTGCTGAATTGAAGCATGTTCCAACATCTAATGGAAAGCCTAACAGAAGAGTGGAGGCTGTTATAGCAGCAAAGCGGGGACCAACTCCGTATTAATGCCCATGATTTTGGAATGAGATGTTCGACGAGCAGGTGTCCACATACCTTTGGTCATGTAGTGTATTTATAAGATGTAATTACACTGCTTCCATGTAAAATCAAAGTAAATACCAGACTGTAAAATAAAGTGTAATTGTCGCTTTTTTGAAGTTCAGACATCGAGCTGCTTCAGAGAGTCCTCTGTGCCAAATACTGGATTAAAATGTAAAATAGTCCAGAGACGTGTGCTTGGTTTTACAAAGTACTAATGTAAAATAAAAACTTGCTTATCGCAAAATTCATACGAAATTAGATTAGAGGAAAAGAAAACTGACTATACATCTAAAACCACAGTGGCCATTCAAGAACAATTTTATGAGGTTAATGTGAGACAATATTTCATTTTTCAAGTGGAGGCTTACGACCGTCTCGGAAATATACACAGCCGCACACACAAACACACTCGCATCTTAATATTATGTCTGTAGCTAAGTACCTCATATTTTAGTACCTCAACCTTTCTCTGTAGCAGTTGCCCTCACTGCAGAATGTGTTTACCAACACTTAAGGCCTCACAAATGTATTCCAAACATAAGTATCATTGGGAGACGGGAAAGCTGAAAGCTGTCGAGGAAGTTTGAAAGGAATCATGACTTAAACGTTGCACTCCATATGTTGTCTTACAGTATCTCTGTTGCGGCTCATTTTTTATAGTTGATGGAATGAATGCAGGGAGGAGACCACTAGCCAATCCTAAACATGCATTATAAACTAGAGGCTTGTATTGGATTTCTCCAGTCATTTAGTTGGCCTAGAGATCATGTTTCACCTGTTCTCTTGTTGTCAGCACTTCGTCCACATTCCTGATGATGTAGAATTTACAAGAAAATGCAATCATGAAAAGACTCCATAATATGAAAGATCTCTTCTTATTTTTTTTATACATCCCAGGACATGTGATGTAGCTGGAACAGTATTTGTGTTTTTTAATTTTTTATTGAAGTTGTATATAAGTTGACTCACTTTTGTGGCTTGGTGCTAGTGTGTAGCAAAACGTTTGAATCTTTCACCCCACTAGCAGCTTCCGGGCCCTATTCAATCAAAGCTGATAAGTGGATGTCAGGGTTGAGTCTGAATCTGCAGTCCTTTATATACAGTGTGAAAGCTTTTGAATTGACATGCAGTTGATGTTCTTGATTTCGACTACAGGAAATCAAATGTGCATTGACAGCTAGGCTTGAATGAATAGGGTCCTAGACTGTTGGGTCATCATGGCCATTTAGACTTACTCACTATGGTGATTTCACCTTTGGTTCCTCATCGGCCGTGTTCCAATTCTCTCAATGGCTTCCTTTCCTTGTCTCCTCTCCTTCCTGACCACTAGTAAATGAAAGGATTGGATAGGTATTCATTATATACAGTACCATACTTTCACCATTCAAGTCAAGAGACTTATGACAAGTTAATGAACCCATATAAGACTGAGGGGACACAGCTTTTGTGTTGTGAAATGCATGTACTTTTAACACCATGTGTACAGAAGTCACATGGGTAAACAGAGTTTTTATATTGTCCATGTTTATTCCATTTAGAGGCAGAAAGTGTTTATGCATGTACAGTATGTAGAGGTAAGTATTGTGTTTCAGATCAATATGTATCTTTGGTATCTGTCTTTGGTGTCAATGGTCAGCTCTGTTCTGCAGTGCCCATTGGAAAAGACAGTATTTTAGAATAATTGCTGTGAGGCTGTAATCACAACATAACTCCATCCCCAAAAGCAATCCACACCAATGATGGCGATAGTCCAATATGTTTGCCCCTTTAACCCGTTTCATAAGACTGAAAAATGTCCACACCAAGGGATGATATGAAAAGACATGGGATAAGTGATGACTGATTGCTGGTAAATGCATCGAAACACAGTTTGATCAGGGTTTTCAATGTGTTTACCCACAAAAGTGCCATTTATAGTTTTTTTTTCTTTTTCATTTCTCAATGTTGCTGCGCTGAAAACTGCGTAACAGCGTTGATGTCAATGCCCAAGGTACTATTTTTTTGTGTGTTGAATGTCGCTTTTGTGCGTCTCGTAGTAAGTTTACAGCTTATGCGTAAATTGTGCCTGTGCGATGAACCTTCAGGCCAAAGTGTTGTTCTGTGGTGTCATTAGGCCTAAACTCCACGTTGTGCCTCATTCAAGTGCTTCTCGAACCTTGGTGGTATTACCTGTGTGTCAAAATGTTTAACATGATATGTGGTCCACTCCTGCTGGTGCAGTGATTTGAATATTATAATCTCTGCATTTCTAGACCATTTTGAGCTTATGTGACTTATGTTGTCAATTCTGTATTTCTATTTTCCTAATAGAAGGTATTTTGTTTTTTAAGTCTTTAACTGTATAGTTTTAACTGTAAATTGCACTAAATGTATTGTTTTACAGATGCTTTTAGGTGATAAGATTGTTTACTGTTATTTTTTATTTAGTTATTTCAACATTATGTTCAAAAACTAAAAATATATGAAAAGATACTGTGTAACAACTGTGTCCATTTTTTAAATAAAATAAATGGGACATCTTATGTAATATCTACCTGAGTTATTATTGTAGTTGGGTGTCATGTCTGGGGCTGATAATACAAGGCAAAAACTGGTAGCACATTTTTACGGAACTGAAATCACAAGGTATTTTACATTTCATTAAGTAAAGCATAATTTGGTACAAGATAGTAGCATATTTAATGGCCCAGTGCTGTCAAAATTCAGTTTTTTTGTGTTATTTCCTGATAGTTGTTGATTGAAAATACAATTTACACAGGACCTTTTAATCAGGAGGTTTTGCATGGGTGAAGTTTTGGCTTGCCTGGTGACATCCCCAGGCAGTATAAGTTAATAGACCAATAACAGTTCCAAATCTCTGCCAACAACCTCTAGTTTTCAGGTTATACACTGATTGTACAAAACATTAGGAACACAGGCTCTTCATTACATAGACTGTCTAGGACTAGGTGAATCCAGGTGAAAGCTATTATCCCTTATTGATGGCATGTGTTAAATACACTTCAATCAGTGTAGATGAAGCACAGGAGACAGATTAAATAATTATTTTTAATCCTTGAGACAATTGAGACATGGATTGTGTATGTGTGCCATTCAGAGGGTGAATGGACAAGACAAAATATTTAAGTGCCTTTGAAATGGGTATGGCAGTAGGTGCCAGGCACACTGGTTTGTGTGTCAAGAACTGCAACGCTGCTGGGTTTCGCGGTCAACAGTTTCCCAGGTGTATCAAGAATGGTCAACCAACCAAAGGACATCCAGCCCAATTGACACAACTGTGGGAAGCATTGGAGTCAACATGGGCAAGCATCCTGTGGAACAGTTTTGACACCTTGTAGAGTCCATGCTCTGACGAATTGAGGCTGTTCTGAGGGAAAAGGGGGGGCAACTCAATATTAAGGTGTTCCTAATGTTTTGTACACTGTATATCCCTCCCATTAGGTTCCTCACTCCGACCACTCCCAGAAAGTCCAAGCAAAATTCATGATTGAGAAATAGTTTTTTGCTAAAAAGCTATTTTTTGTTGCTTTTTGACAATTTTAATGTTAAACTATTACATGAATGCAATGTATTTTTATTTAACCTTTATTTAACTAGGCAAGCCAGTTAAGAACACATTTTTATTTACAATGATGGCCTACGAAAAGGCAAAAGGCCTGTGGGGATGGGGGCTGGGAATAAAAATCAATTAAATAAAAATAGTGGACAAAACACACATCACGACAAGAGACAACACAACACTAGATAAAGAGAGACATAAGACGACAACATAGCATGGCAGCAACACATGACAACACAACATGAACACAACATGGTAGCAGTACAAAGTACCAACATTGTTGGGCACAGACAACAGTACAAAGGGCAAGTAGGTTGAGACAACAATACATCACGCAAAGCAGCCACAACTGTCAGTAAGAGTGTCCATGATTGAGTCTTTGAATGAAGAGATTAAGATAAAACTATCCAGTTTGAGTGTTTGTTGCAGCTCGTTCCAGTCGCTAGCTGTAGCGAACTGAACAGACGAGAGACCCAGGGATGTGTTTGCTTTGGGGACCTTTAACATTATGTGACTGGCAGAACGGGTGTTGTATGTGGAGGATGAGGGCTGCAGTAGATATCTCAGATAGGGGGGAGTGAGGCCTAAGAGGGTTTAATAAATAAGCAACAACCAGTTGCTCTTGCGACGGGTATACAGAGATGACCAGTTTACAGAAGAGTGCAGTGATGTGTCCTATAAAGAGCATTGGTGGCAAATCTGATGGCCGAATGGTAAAGAACATCTAGCCATTCGAGAGCACCCTTACCTGCCGTTCTATAAATTATGTCTCCATAAACTAGCATGGGTAGGATGGTCATCTGAATTAGGGTGAGTTTGGCAGCTTGGGTGAAAGAAGAGGGATTACGATAGAGGAAACCAAGTCTAGATTTAATTTTAGTCTGCAGCTTTGATATGTACTGAGAGAAGGACAGTGTACTGTCTAGTCATACTCCTAAGTACTTGTATGAGGTGACTACCTCAAGCTCTAAACCCTCAGAGGTAGTAATCACACCTGTGGGGAGAGGGGCATTCTTCTTTCCAAACCACATGACCTTTGTTTTGGAGGTGTTCAGAACAAGGTTAAGGGCAGAGAAAGCTTGTTGGACACTAAGAAAGCTTTGTTGTAGAGCGTTTAACACAAAGTCCGGGGAGGGGCCAGTTGAGTATAGGACTGTATCATCTGCATATACATGGATGAGAAAGGTTCCTACTGCCTGAACTATGTTGTTGATGTAAATTGAGAAGAGCGTGGGGCCTAGGATCAAGCCTTGGGGTACACCCTTGGTGACAGGCAGTGGCTGAGACAGCAGATGTTCTGACTTTTATACACTGCACTCTTGAGAGAGGTAGTTAGCAAACCAGGCCAAAGACCCCTCAGAGACGCCAATACTCCTTAGCCGGCCCACAAGAATGGAATGGTCTACCGTATCAAAAGCTTTGGCTAAGTCAATAAAAATAGCAGCACAACATTGCTTAGAATTAAGGGCAATGGTGACATCATTGAGGACCTTTAAGGTTGCAGTGACACATCCATAACCTGAGCGGAAAACAGCTTGCATACCAGAGAGTATACTATAAATATCAAGAAAGCCAGTCAGTTGATTATTGACAAGTTTTTCCAACACTTTTGATAAACAGGGCAAAATAGAAATAGGCCTATAACAGTTAGGATCAGCTTGATCTCCCCCTTTAAATAAAGGACTAACCATGGCAGCCTACCAAGCAATGGGAACCTCCTCAGAGAGGAGAGACATGTTAAAATGGTCAGGTAGGCTTGGCGATGATATGGGCAGCAACCTTAAGAAGAAAAAGGTCTAAACCATCTGACCCAGATGTTTTTTGGGGGTCAAGTTTGACGTGGTCTCCCCACCATTTATTGTTTCTGCAGTGAGGATTCGCCCTTTTTAGATAATTTATTGTGTAACTTATCTGAAAACAAACGTTCTGCAGTAATAGAGGTATACAAATCCGGGCGCCAAATAAACGGCTCTTCCACCGATGCAATTCGGTTCACCAAAAAGAGCCGATCGTTGGCGAATGACCCACTACTACATACTGATCTTGACGAGAAGTAATTGGCGCGTTCTAGCAGACATCTGCACATTTTCCGTTAGGGAACGCCTCCTCTGTGAAGTGCGCGTGTGCAGTAACTCAAATTCGCCTTTGCAGTCTAAACAACGATATATATTTTTTAGATGAATTGTTTTTCTATTGTAAAGGGGAAAGTCCACCAAACTTAGTCCACTCTGTTCATAACCGATGTTAGTTTTGCGAACATAACTGCATTAAGATCAAATGTTTAATTAATGAGAAAATTTGCAGAATGTCGGCTAAAATCCATCTCTTTCCATCTTCTCCCACTGCCGGCCAATGGGCTTCTTCTCACTACCATATAGTTAGTGGAAACACAAAGCGGATGCTTCATATCCGGTGAAATATCCATATCATTGTTCTATATGTGGCTCGGCCATGGGAGAGGGTAGTTCCCTCTCATTGGCTAGAATGGTCGCACCTGATCTCGCCTCAGTCATTGAGTACATGTATTTCCATTGTTAGAGCGGCCATTCGGCTATCTTGTCAATATAATTGATAATCTTTGCCTGGGTTTTTGTTGCCTTAGGAGGCCTAGTTGTGAAGTTGTGAGGAAACATATCCCAGCTTTGGCCACCTGGGGGCAGGTGCTGCAAAGACCTTCACAAGTCTACGTCACTGGGAATTTCCAGTGGGGAAGTGAAGTTTCTGAACAACTGTACAAGTCGATGTTGCTAGCTAGCACTGTTATATTTCATCCTCGTTAACTGAAGCAAAATTATTAACCTAGAAGTGTTGTATAATATGAACGTTTGACGATAGGATACTGTCAGATTCGGTCAAATCAGTTCACCTAAGCATGGCGCAATAATGTGCAAAACTCGACTCATCTGATGTGGATGTAGGAATCGCATGTGACCTAGGTAAGCTTTGGCTACAATATTTAAATGTAATGATATGAGTAATTATAATAAGTAACCAATTTAAGTTTATTGTTATAACTTTGCTAGCTAGCCAAGTCCACTTCCTCGTTGTCAAATTAGCTAGCTATTTGCATGCTAGCCACAAAAAAAATGAAGTTGAGTAGTTAGCTATCTAACGTTAGTTAGACCAGAGCAAACGGACGGTTGGCTTTGTCTTTGTTTTGTTGTCTTGAAAAATTGACTTAAGAGAGGGTGCTGTTTTCGCTAATATATCTTGACACTTGTGTTTTAGTTAGCTAACTGGTTAGCTTGTTAGATAAGTGGTTTATACACAGCATGCCAATAGAAAATCCAAATGTCACGAGAGGTGTCTAATCAGGGCACATTTGAGATTGGATGAGATGCAGAAAATCACTCAAATCTTTAATTCCGGTAAAACATTTAGCTATGTAATAAAGCATATGTACAGTAAACTACAATTACATTTTATAAGTCATGACTTTTCTCAAGGTATTTATCTTCTCTCAGACGCCATGGCAGAAGAGGAGGCTTACCTGCCTCACCCACAGGTAGGCTAGGTGTTTCATGTCCATGCTATGTCTACACTGGATCTCTGTATTTGTTATATATATACATTGTAGGCTATATCGTTTGTCACAGAGTTTGAAGCAGAAATCTATAGATTTTTTAAAAACTCTTCAGAACAATATAATTATAAAAGTATAGGTTAACATTGTAGCGAAAGATGTACAGTGCCTTCAGACTTTTTACAAAATGTTGTTGTTACCAAGTGGGATTAAAATTGCTTTAATAAAAAAAAAAATGTCAACTATCCTCACAAAATACTCTAATGTCAAAGTGGAATACATTTTTATTTTTTATTAATGGAAAATAATACAATACACCCATCTAGCCTTGGGTTGGTCACCCTTTGCCTCCAGAACAGTCTTAATTCCCTGGGGCATGGATTCTACAACGTGTGGCATTCAGACTTTGCTCAATTGGTATCAAGAGACTAAACGTGTGCCAGGAAAACATTCCCCAAACCATTACACCACCACCACCAGCATGTATCTTTTACACCATGCAGGATGGGGCCACCACAAACAGGCAAATAACAGTGCAGTACAACAGTGGTGTGCAGAACAGCATCTCAGAACGCACAACTCGTCGGTCCTTGTCACGGATGGGCTATTGCAGCAGACAACCACACCGGGTTTCACTCCTGTCAGCTAAAAACAAGAAGAAGCGGCTGCTTACGCCAAATCCTGACACCGCCATCAGCATGACGCAACAGAAGTCGGGATTTGTCGGACCAGGCGATTTTCCACTCCTCAATTGTCCAGTGTTGGTGATTGCGTGCCAAATGGAGCCGCTTTTTCTTGAACGGGGTGGTGTACATAATAAACGGGCACTGAGTGTATCTTGATTATATACAGCCTTATTCTAAAATTGATTAAATTGTTTTTTTCCCTCTCATCAATCGACACAAAAACCCATAATGACAAAGCAAAAACTGTTTTTTTAGAAAAGTGTGCAAATGTATACAAATAAAAAATGATCACATTTACATAAGTATTCAGACCCTTTACTCAGTACTTTGTTGAAGAAACTTTGGCAGCGATTATAGCCTCAAGTCTTGGGTATGACGCTACAAGCTTGACACACCTGTATTTGGAGTTTCAGGTCTCTCCGGAGATGGTCGATCAGGTTCAAGTCCGGGCTCTGGCTGGGCCACTCAAGGACATTGTCCCGAACTTGTCCCGAAGCCTTGTCCCGAAGCCACACCTGCGTTGTCTTGGCTGTGTGCTTAGGTTTGTTGTCCTTTTGGAAAGTGAACGTTCGCCCCCAGTCAGAGGTCCTGGGCGCTCTGGAGCAGGATTTTAGCAAAGATCTCTCTGTACTTTGCTTCGTAAATTTTTCCCAGTCCCTGCTGCTGAAAAACATCCCCACAGCATGATGCTCTTACCAGCATGCTTCACCGTAGGGATGATGCCAGGTTTCCTCCAGACATGATGCTTGGCATTCAGGCCAAAGAGTTCAGTCTTGGTTTCATCAGACCAGAGAATCTTGTTTCTCATGGTCTGAAAGTCCTTTAGGTCCCGTTTGGCAAACTCCACGCGGGCTGTCATGTGCCTTTCACTGAGGAGTCGCTTCCATCTGGCCAGTTTTCCATAAAGGCCTGGTTGGTGGAGTGCTGCAGAGATGGGAGAAACTTCCAGAAGAACAACCATCTCTGGAGCTCTGTCAGAGTGACTATCGGGTCCTTGGTCACCTCTCCCGATTACTCAGTTTGGCCGGGCGGCCAGGTCTAGCAAGAGCCTTGGCGGTTCCAAACTTCTTCCATTTAAGAATGATGGAGCCCACTGTGTTCTTGGGGACCTTCAATGCTGCAGAAATGTTTTGGTACCCTTCCCCAGATCTGTGCCTTGACACAATCCTGTCTCTGAGCTCTACGGACAATTCCTTCGACCTCGTGGCTTGGTTTTTGCTCTGACATGTACTGTCAACTGTGGGACCTTACATAGACAGGTGTGTGCCTTTCCAAATCATGTCCAATCAATTGAATTTACCACCAGTTATAGAAACATCTCAAGGATGATCAATGGAAACAGGATGCACCTGAGCTCAATTTCGAGACATAGCAAAGGGTCTGAATACTTATGCAAATAAGTATTTCTGTTTTTTATTTTTTATAAATTTGCAAAATTTCGACAAACCTTTTTTTCGATTTGTCATGTTGGGGTGTTGCGTGTAGGCTTTTATTTTATCCATTTTAGAATAAGGCTATAACGTAACAACATGTGGAAATAGGGCAGGGGTCTGAATACTTTCCAAATGCACTGTATTCAACCCCCTGAGTCAATACATGTTAGAATCACCTTTGTCAACTAATACAGCAGTGAGTCTTTCTGGGTCTCTAAAATCTTTGCAAACCTGGATTGTACAATATTTGCTCATTATTCTTTAAAAAAATGTCAAGCTCTGTCAAATTGTTGGTCATTGTTAGACAGCCTTTTTCAAGTCTTGCAATAGTTTTCCAAACCGATTTTAAGTCACAACTGTAACTAGGTCACTCAGGAACATTCAATGTTGTCTTGTTAAACAACTCCATTGTATATTTGGCCTTGTTTTAGGTTATTGTCCTGCTGAAAGGTGAATTTGTCTCTGTTGGAAAGCAGACTTAACCAGGTTTTCGTCTAGGATTTTGCATGTGCTTAGCTCCATTCCGTTTATTTTTTATCCTAAACTCCCTAGTCCTTGCTGATGACAAGCGTACCCATAACATGATTCAGCCACCACCATTCTTGAAAACATGAAGAGTTACTCAGTGATGTGTTGTTGGATTTGCCCCAAACATAACGCTTTGGATTCAGGACAAAAAGTTAATTGCTTTGTCACTTTTTTTGTAGTATTACTAAAGTTTAGAGCCTTGTTGCAAACAGGATGCATGTTTTGGAATATTTGTATTCTGTAGAGGCTTCCTTCTTTTCACTCTGTTTTTACCCTTAATACTAACATAAATTACAATGTTGTTCCATCTTCAGTTATCTCCTATCACAGCCATTAAACTCTGTAACGGTTTTAAAGTCACCATTGGCCTGCTGAAATCTCTGAACAGTTTCCTTCCTCTCTGGCAACTGATTTAGGAAGGGCACCTTTATCTTTGTAGTGACTCGGTGTATTGATACACCATCCAAAGTGTAAAGTTAATAACGGCACCATTCTCAAACGAATATTCAATGTCTGCTTTTTTTTTACCCATCTACCAATAGGTGGTGCCCTTCTTTGCAAACAATAGGAAAACCTCAATCAAATGTTTTTGGTCATGTACACATAATTTGCAGATGTTACCGTAGTTGCTGTGAAATGCTTATGTTTCTAGCTCTGACAGTGCAGTCATTACATATAAATATATAGTGTTACGTTCCCCAGCATGAAAACCAATAATGTCGCTCAAACAGAAGGGGGAACTAACAGACCGACAACAAAACCGGTGGGGTTTTAAGAGGGGTTCTGAGAGACACTCATGGGGGTGTCCCACTGAAAGTTGACTAGCAACAACAACTGGAACCTAAAAGACACCCACTAAATTTGCCCAACAAGAGGTAAACAAAATTTAAAACCCACACCACACTTAGACAGTAAGCAAACCGAAAAGGTGGCGCTAAACAAAATCAGGGAAATCAGATAAAGGATTGTTTATCTAGCAATCAAAATAGGGAGAGCCAACTAAATGTGTTTAACCCTCCACATCTCTCAAGAGCACTGGGCCAGCACAGGTGAAACACCTTCCCACTAATGAGATTGCAACCACCACAGGTGTAACACATACTGACTAATGAGTTGACTCCAATCGGTGCGCCTTATGTGCTAATGAGCTATACTCGCTAAAGTCCAAACTCAAAACATAAATGGAAAAACCAAAGCCTGTAACAATATGTGAACTCAGCAAACAAAGAAACGTCTCTTTTTCAGGACCCTGTCTTTCAAATATAATTAGTAAAAATCCAAATAACTTCACAGATCTTCATTGTAAAGGGTTTAAACACTGTTTCCCATGCTTGTTCAGTGAACCATAAATAATTAATGAACATGCATCTGTGGAACGGTCGTTAAGACACTAACAGCTTACAGACGGTAGGCAATTAAGGTCACAGTTATGAAAACTTAGGACACTAAAGAGGCCTTTCTACGGACTCTGAAAAACACCAAAAGAAAGATGCCGAGGGTCCCTGCTTATCTGCATGAACGTGCCTTAGGCATGCTGCAAGGAGGCATGAGGACTGCAGATGTGGCCAGGGCAATAAATTGCAATGTCCGTACTGTGAGACGCCTAAGACAGCGCTACAGGGAGACAGGATGGACAGCTGATCATCCTCGCAGTGGCAGACCACGTGTAACAACACGTGCACAGGATCGGTGCATCCGAACATCACACCTGCGAGACAGGTAAAGGATGGCAACAACAACTGCCTGAGTTACACCAGGAACGCACAATCCCTCCATCAGTGCTCAGACTGTCCGCAATAGTCTGAGAGAGGCTGAACTGGGGGCTTGTAGTCCTGCTGTAAGGCAGGTCCTCACCAGACATCACCGGCAACATTGTCGCCTATGGGCACAAACCCACCGTCACTGGACCAGACAGGACTGGCAAAAAGTGCTCTTCACTGACGAGTCACAGTTTTGTCTCACCAGGGGTGATTGTCGGAGTCGCGTTTATCATTGAAGGAATGAGTGTTACACCGAGGCCTGTACTCTGGAGCGGGATCGATTTGGAGGTGGAGGTGTCGTCATGGTCTGGGGCAGTGTGTCAGCATCATCGGACTGAGCTTGTTGTCATTGCAGGCAATCTCCACGGTGTTTGTTACAGGGAACTCATCCTCCTCCCTCATGTGGTACCCTTCCTGCAGGCTCATCCTGACATGATCCTCCAGCATGCCAATGACACCAGCCATACTGCTCGTTCTGTGTGTGATTTCCTGCAAGACAGGAATGTCAGTGTTCTACCATGGCCAGCGAAGAGCCCGGATCTCAATCCCATTGAGCACGTCTGGGACCTGTTGGATCAGAGGGTGAGGGCTAGGGCCATTCCCCCCAGAAATGTCCGGGAACTTGCAGGTGCCTTGGTGGAAGAGTGGGGTAACATCTCACAGCAAGAACTGGCGAATCTGGTGCAGTCCATGAGGATGAGCTGCACTGTAGTACTTAATGCAGCTGGTGGCCACACCAGATACTGACTGTTACTTTTGATTTCGACCCCCCCTTTGTTCAGGGTCACATTATTCCATTTCTGTTAGTCACATGTCTGTGGAACTTGTTCAGTTTGTTTCAGTTGTTGAATCTTGTTATGTTCATACAAATATTTACACATGTTAAGTTTGCTGAAAATAAACGCAGTTGACAGTGAGAGGACGTTTCTTTTTTTGCTGAGTTTATATGATGTTTATAGACATTCTGCACAGTATATGATTAGAAAAGGTGTGTACACAGTATATACATATGAAGTGAGTTAAACATTATTAATGTGACCAGTGTTCAGTTACTCTTTGTGGTTGAATATGTACTTGAAATTCACTGCTCATGTATACATGTTTTAATTTACCTTTATTTTACTAGGCAAGTCAGTTAAGAACAAATTTGTATTTACAATGACGGCCTACCAAAAGGCCTCCTGTGGGGACACGGGCTATACATTTTTTAAAATATATATATATATATTGGACAAAACACACATCACGACAAGAGAGACAACACTACATAAAGAGAGACCTAACTTGGGGACCTTACAGAGAATTGTATGTGTGGGGTACAGAGATGGGGTAGTCATTTTAAAAATCATATTAAACATAATTATTGCACACAGTGAGCCCATGCAACTTATTATGTGACTTGTTAAGCACATTTTTATTCCTGAACTTATTTAGGCATGCCATAACAAAAGGGTTGAATACTTATTGACTCAAGACATTTCAGCATTTAATTTTTTATTAATTTGTAAACATTTCTAAAAACATAATTTCACTTTGACGTTATGGGGTATTGTGTGTAGATCAGTGACACAATCTAAATTTAATACATTTTAAATTCAGGTTGTAACACAGCAACATTTTCAAAAAGTTGAGGAGTGTGAATTCTTTCTGAATCTTGAGCTGACAGGTTTGCCTGTGTCTCTTTCATAGTCGTACCCCTACATTTGTCAGTGAAATTAGATTTAAATAACCGTGTCCTCTCTTGTTTTCTTTTCTTGTAGTACTATGACATAGAGCCAATATGGGATCCTCTGAATTTCCCTCCCATGTCACTCACCAACTCACTCCGGACAGGTAAGAAGTCATGACTTCATGGCAGAGCATAATCTTTTTTATCTGACCTATAAACCCCTTTTGAATAAACCACTTTATAACTTGGGTCAAATGTTTCAGGTAGTCTACCACAAGCTTCCCACAATAAGTTGGAAGTCAGGTTTGTAGGACTCCTTGCTCTCACACACTTTTTCAGTACTGCCCACACATTTTCTATAGGATTGAGGTCAGGGCTTTGTTATGGCCACTCCAATATTTTGACTTTGTTGTCCTTAAGCCATTTTGCGACAACTTTGGAAGTATGCTTGGGGTCATTGTCCATCTGGAAGACCCATTTGCGACCAAGCTTTAACTTCCTGACCGATGTCTTGAGATGTTGCTTCAATATATCCACATAGTTTTCCTTCCTATTGAAGCCATCTATTTCGTGAAGTGCACCAGTCCCTCCTGCAGCAACGCACCCCCACAACATGATGCAGCCACCCCCGTGCTTCACGGTTCATGGTGTTCTTCGACTTGCAAGCCTCCACCTTTTTCCTCCAAACATAATGATTGTCATTATGGCCAAACAGTTCTATTTTTGTTAAACCTCTCTGGGATATGTGGGACGGTAGCATCCCACTTGGCCAAAAGCCAGAAAAAATGTAGCGTGCCAAATTCAAATATATTACTATAAAAATCTATCTTTCATGAAATCACACATGAAAGACACCAAATTAAAGCTACACATGTTGTGAATCCAGCCAACGTGTCTGATTTCAAAAAGGATTTACGGGGAAAGCACACCAAATAATTATGTTAGCTCAGTACATAGCCACAGAAAAACACAGGCATTTTCCCAGCAAAAGATAGTAGTCACAAAAAGCAGAAATAGAGATAAAATTAATCACTAACCTTTGATCTTCATCAGATGACACTCATAGGACATCATGTTACACAATACATTTATGTTTTGTTCGATAATGTGCATATTTATATCCACAAATCTCGGTTTACATTGGCGCCATGTTCAGAAATGCCACCGCTGTCAGATTTAAAAAATAAATAAAATAAAATAAAAAAAAAATACGTAAAAAGCACACCATGCAAAAATCTGAGACGGCGCTCAGATTTAACAACATTTCTCCGCTATATTGGAGTCAACAGAAATACGAAATTACATCATAAATATTCCCTTACCTTTGATCATCTTTATCAGAATGCACTCCAAGGAATCCTAGTTCCACAATAAATCGTTATTTTGTTCGATAATGTCCATTACTTATGTCCAAGTAGCTACTTTTGCTAGCATGTGTAGTACACGTGTCCAAACGCTCGCGCAGATGCAGGCAAACGTCGGACAAAAACTTTATAGTTTTATATTACAAGTCGAATAAACTGGTCAAAGTAAGTAGAGAATCAATCTTCAGGATGTTGTTATCATATATATCCAATAACGTTCCAACCGGAGCATTCCTTCATGTCTGTAGAAGTTATGGAACGCAAGGCGATATCATGAGGAAAGCGCGTGACCAGGAACTGGCAATCTGCCAGACCACTGACTCATTCCCCTCTCATCCAGCCCCACAACACAGTATAAACTTCATTCAATGTTCTACCGACTGTTGACATCTAGTGGAAGGCGTAGGAAATGCAAACAGATCCATATATTACAGGGAATTGAATAGGCGATGAGTTTAACATCGACCAGCCTCAGAATTCTCACTTCCTGTTTGGATTTTTTCTCAGGTTTTTGCCTGCCATATGAGTTCTGTTATACTCACAGACATCATTCAAACAGTTTTAGAAACTTCAGAGTGTTTTCTATCCAATAGTAATAATAATATGCATATATTAGCATCTGGGACAGAGTAGGTGGCAGTTCACTATGGGCATGCAATTCATCCAAAAGTGAAAATGCTGCCCCCTATATC
Source organism: Salvelinus namaycush (assembly GCF_016432855.1). Taxonomy (NCBI): domain Eukaryota; kingdom Metazoa; phylum Chordata; class Actinopteri; order Salmoniformes; family Salmonidae; genus Salvelinus; species Salvelinus namaycush. Next base: position 28,755,539 of record NC_052311.1, read on the forward strand.
AAAGAAGTTAATCAGACCAGAGGACATTTCTCCAAAAAGTATGATCTTTGTCCCCGTGTGCAGTTGCAAACCGTAGTCTTGTCTTTTTTATGGTGGTTTTGGAGCAGTGGCTTCTTCCTTGCTGAGCGGCCTTTCAGGTTATGTCGATATAGGACTTGTTTTACTGTGGATATAGATACTTTTGTACCTGTTTCCCCCAGCATCTTCACAAGGTCCTTTGCTGTTGTTCTGTGATTGATTTGCACTTTTCGCACCAAAGTACGGAGACTCTAGGAGACAGACCTCGTCTCCTTCCTGAGAGGTATGACGGTTGCGTGGTCCCATGGTGTTTATACTTGTGTACAATTGTTTGACAGATGAACGTGGTACCTTCAGGCTTTTGGAAATTTCTCCCAAGGATGAACCAGACTTGTGGAGGTCTTCAATTTTCTTTCTGAGGTCTTGGCTGATTTCTTTAGATTTTCCCATGATGTCAAGAAAAGAGGCCCTGGGTTTGAAGATAGGCCTTGACATACATCCACAGGTACACCTCCAATTGACTCAAATTATGTCAATTAGCCTATCAGAAGCTTCTAAAGCCATGACATCATTTTCTGGAATTTTCCAAGCTGTTTAAAAGGCACAGTCAACTTAGTGTATGTAAACTTCTAACCAACTGGAATTGTGATGCAGTGAGTTATAAGTGAAATAATCTGTCTGTAAACAATTGTTAGAAAAATTACTTGTGTCATGCACAAAGTAGATGTCATAACCGACTAGCCAAAACTATAGTTTGTTAACAAGAAATTTGTGGAGTGGTTGAAAAACGAGTTTTAATGACTCCAACCTAAATCTATGTAAACTTCCGACTTCCGATTTAATTGGCATCGGCTTTTTTTGGCCCTCCAATAATCGGTATCGGCGTTGAAAAGTCATAATCGGTCGACCTCTAGTGTATATTGTGCATTCGTAAAGTATTCAGACCCCTTATACTTTTCCCACATTTTGTTATGTTATAGCCTTATTCTAAAATGAATAATAAATAAAAAGTATTGTCAATCTACACACAATACCCCATAATGACGAAGCAAAAACAGGTTTGATCGTGTTCAAGTCACTCAAGGAACTTCAGAGACTTGTCCTGAAGGCACTCCTGCGTTGTCTTGGCTGTGTGCTTAGTGTCGTTGTCCTGTTGGAAGGTGAACCTTCGCTCTCTGGAGCAGGTTTTCATCAAGGCTCTCTCTGTACTTTGCTCCGTTCATCTTTCCCTCGATCTTGACTAGTCTTTCAGTCCCTGCCGCTGAAAAACATCCCCACAGCAGGCTTCCATCTGACCACTCTACCATAAAGGCCTGATTATTGGAGTGCTGCAGAGATGGTTGTCCTTCTAGAAGGTTCTCCCATCTCCACAGAGGAACTTTAGAGCTCTGTCAGAGTGCTCATCGGGTTCTTGGTCACCTCCCTGACCAAGACCCTTCTCTCACGATTGCTCAGTTTGGCCAGGCGGCCAGCTCTAGAAAGTGTCTTGGTGGTTCCAAACTTCTGCCATTTAAGAATTATGGAGGCCACTGTGTTCCTGGGGACCTTCAATGCTGCAGAAATGTTTTGGTACCCACAATCCTGTCTCGGAGCTCTACGGACAATTTCTTTGACCTCATGGCTTGGTTTTTGCTCTGACATGTTCTGTCAACTGTGGGACCTTATATAGACAGGTGTGTGCCTTTCCAAATCATGTCCAATCAATTGAATTTACCACAGGTGGACTCCAATCAAGTTGTAGAAACATCTCAAGGATGATCAATGAAACAGGATGCACCTGAGCTCAATTTTGAGTCTCATAACAAAGGGTCTGAATACTTATGTAAATATGATATTTCAGTTTTATTTTAATTTTTTATACATTGGCAAACATTTCTAAAAACCTGTTTTTGCTTTTTCATCATGGGGTATTGTGTGTAGATTGATGGAGGGGACTATTCAATACATTTTAGAATAAGGCTGTAACGTAACAAAATGTGGAAAAAGTGAACGGGTCTGAATAGTTTCCAAATGCACTGTAGGTATTTTTTCCAAAATAGAGATTAAATGGGTCTCTCCAAAGATGTAATTTCGTGAATGCCAGTGGTAGCCTAAAACTGGAGCGCTTACTTTTATTGTCAAGAGTAAGCTCTTCCTCGCCACCTCTCTTCTTTTCATGAAAAGGTCGTTTTTTTAAACTCAGTTTTATGTCATGATATTATTGCAGAGTTACAATGTAGACATAAGCCTACTTCTCCTTCTGTAACTTTCACTTCTCCATTGTTCTCAAGTGGGCTGTTTTAAAACCAAGGTTTAAGCGAGACTAGTGGTTGTTTAGGCAAGAGTAATGGTTGTGGGAATGGGAATAATGGGGGATACCCATCTCTTTACCAACAAATGGCATATTCAAGAGCAGTCTAGATGAATGGACATACCCCAAAATCTCTTATATTGATGCTCATTACTTCATTAATCTTACAAGTATGGATACAGCCATCCTGTGAGGGCTCTGCTCCATTTTTAGAGCTGAAGGAAATTGTCGAATTTCAATGTCCGGATGAAGGTTGTCTGTTCTATAGAGAGCTGAAGCCGAGTATAATTTGGCTGATATGGTGCTTGATTGAAGTTACATCGGTGGGAGGATGTGGCTTAGGCAGCGGGCTCTGCATTAGGCAGGAAGAGGAAGAGGCTGGCTCAGCAAACAATTGTTTGAGGAGCAAGATGAGACAACTATCACAAGGGGTTTTGTCATATTTAGTAAAAGACTCAAAACCATTGTTTTGTTGATATGGTCATAACTTTGTTAGTTTTGTTTATCTGATTCAAAATACGTCCTCTACTACAGCACCTGAGCTCAATTAAAGATGTTTGTTAAGAGGAGGGATGGCCCTAGAGAGCTACTGGTTGTTCAGGGTTTTGTTCCAGCCTTGCTCTAACACCTGCTTTCGCTAATCAATGTCCTCATTGGCCGCTTATTAGTTAGTAGAATCAGGTGTGTTCGAGCAGAGCTGGAGCAAAAGCCTTCACAGCCAATACAGTAGGAGGAGGGTCAGCCAGTCCTGCTGTAAAACTAACGTAAACCATTGTTTATTTGTTCTTAATTACAGCAGATGGACCCTACCTCCAAATCATTGAACAGCCTAAACAGGTAACCCTTGTCTTCAGTGTGCTCCTTCTCTCAGTTACAGCATAGGCTATGTAAACAAGGTACACTCAAAATGAAAATGTTAACAAATTTCAAAGTGATATTACAAAAGGTTTATTTGACTACTATTGATGTCTGTTCCAGCGGGGCTTCAGGTTCCGTTATGGCTGTGAGGGGCCCTCTCACGGTGGGCTCCCAGGGGCCTCCAGCGAGAAGAACAGGAAGTCATATCCCCAGGTCAAGGTAAGTCCCACCCATAGAGAATGATAGAGGCCTCTAGTGATCAAAAGGCTGTATTAGCATGGGCAGCGCCATTGAGGGTAGAGGTCTTCTCGGGTCCAGAATGTTGGACCCATTTCGAAATGGACTAGGGACTTTCCCACTTAGACCCAATATGCATAAATCATTTTTTAAATATAGAGACCCGTTTCGAACGATCCCGAAGACAGCTAGATCCCATCTGTATAGACCTGGTCGGCTGCAGACCCGATCCGAGTGAGGGAAGAAGCAGAAAAGTAATTTAAGCTGCCTTATTAACCGGCGCTGATAAAGCGCGAGTGTGAGCGAGTGACAAGTTGAGTAGGAAGAGACAGCAACCAACCAAGCTGACGCGCGCTATAGTAGACTAATAGCTACATAGCTAGGTTATTTATCATTCAATATGATTACGTAGTACCAGTCTTGACTGCATCAAACCGGGAGAAGCTAGTTAAGCTAGCTAATGTTAGCTAGCTAGCTAGGCTAATTGAGGCTGCATGCGCTTTCTCATCCTACAGTTAATAATAACAACTCCATTCAGAAAATTAAGTAGCAGCCTACACGTTGGCTCTTGGTCGTTGTAGCCTATCCGCCTCCTTTAACTTTTAATTGTCATTTTAATTCCATCTTCCCTTGATTAGATATCTCCTAACTTTTGCCACAGTGCGAGGCTCTATGACTGTAGCCTATTGCCGCTTTGTTGACTTAAGATTGTCAAACAACAAGCCACACTTTCCACTCTCGTGAAAAGCAAGAGCAGCAGCATAAAGGATCAAATGTCTCTCTCTCTACTGCAGCAGTCGTGTTTGGATCTGTACGGGCCCTTCCGGACAAGTCATTTAAAATTATACATACCCAAGACATATCAGATCCGACCCAGACCTGTGACATTATTTTGAGTTATTGTTCGGGTACAGGTGGATCCGTGAAGACCTCTAATTGAGGGCTTCCACCATTTTAATGTAGTCAACTGGGTGGGACCTGGGTGGGAGTCATGTACGAATGGGTCATCATGAGGGATCAGCCAATCGTGAAGAAGAAAATTGACTACTCTGCCCATGCTGTCACAGATGGTATAATGGCATAGATACAAAGATGAGTCCTTTATGTATCTCTATGGTCCCACCAACATGTCCTTCCTGATGTTCTTTTTTTCCTTCCTTTCTTCAGTCACACCTTCTGTCCTTCATTCTGTCTTTCCATCCATCCTTCCTTCCTTTGTTCTTTCCCTCCCCTCCTTTACTTTCTTTTTTTCTTTCCCTCCTTGAGGCCTGCTGTCCGTCCTTTTCTCCTTTCTTCTTTTGATCTTTCAACTAAACAAGCGGAAGTAGGAATTCCCCATGAGATTCCTAGGAATTTTGTGTTCACGTGTTTGAGGTGTAATAATTATTTTCATGTGTGAATGAAAACTTTTTGATCCGCCTGTATTTCAAGCTAACATTTAAATGTCCATCCTGACAGAAATCTGTTCATACAAATAACACCATTTTGCCCCTCACAAAAACACACACAGCACAAATACAATGTATCTTTAGGCAATTTGAACTATGTTCAGACTGTACTCTGGGAAATCCCCTCTTGTTGTGCCTCCAAATATTTCCCTCAAGCAGTAAGAGTAGGTATTGTCTGTTGGTGATGAGTCACTTACTCCAACCTTTCATCTTCTGAGCGTGCTTTTGTTTCAATACATTTACACCTGAGGGTTTTTTGCTAAAAGGTTTTAAGTGATCTTTTATTGGAGCAAGACATGAGAATGGATAGTCATTCAATGGTCAGGGGAAAGAGGAATGCTCTCTTAATTTTTCAGTAAGCTCTAAGTTCTGTTCACATGATTGTTTTTGTAGTACTTTTTTTTTTTTTTTTGAATATACCTTTATTATTCCCCGCAAACCCTACCACCCTTCCCCCAATTGGAGTAAACTAATAAAAAAAGACATTTAGGCTTCTACCTTCAGTTTTATACTTATTTTACAATAGTTATATTTTGTTTGTTTTTAGTCCTTCCTCTATTTCTGATGTCCATCCAGTTTGATTTCTATTTGTAACTGTGCTATTTCACAATATTTCTGAACCTATATTCATTTTACAGACCCCGTATGTTTTACGTTTTACATCTTGTTATTAGTCCCACCCTTCAGCTCCATTCAACCCCTCCCATCTATCTCTTGACACCATCCATTTTGGATTTCTATTTGCCATATATTTTTCAACTGTGCTGTGATGCTTCACAACAGTACTGAACCGTTCTATTCTCATAGCTTCTACAGATAGTAAATTAAAGATATATATTTTTTTGCTACAATAATGATTATATTATTGATCGATTGACTATGGCTTTTCAAATCACCCAGTGTTGCTATCTGCAGCGTTAGTTCTAGGTAAATGTTGCAATTCTTCAGCCATTCCTGGACCTGTGACCAAAAAATGAGCTACATATAGACAGTACCAAAATAAATGATCTAATGACTCTGCCTCCTCACAGCAAAATCTGCAGAGCTGGGAAGATTGTATCCCACATATATATAACATTCTATTGGTTGCAAGAATTTTGTATAATAATTTAAATTGAAAAGTTTTGAATCCGGGGATGTTTTGCGTGTCAATTCATTAACCATGTGCCATGGAACCAGTACATCAAAAATCTCTTCCCAACTATTTTGCAATTTATATGGCACAGCTGTCAATCTTTTGGTCCTTAAATGAAATTGGTATATGTTTTTATTTATCACACTTTTCTTTAACCATTTATGTTGTTTAATGCAGGGTCGACAGACAAGTTCCTTACTTTTTCCCCCTTCTACTTGCCTCTTCCATTTTTGTGGTAATGATGCAATAAGTTGGTTGTAATTTTGGGTAGAGCAGACATTTCCATATGTCTGTGTTAGCTGCATGTGTGACAACTCCACCAGTCCTGTTTATGATACTTTTTCAAATTTATTATAAATTATATAGGAAAATACATTGTTTTTAAAAATCAATTGGTATATTTGAGTTCAACCACTATTTGTTGTATTATTTGTTCTGTCTTTTCAGGTGGATTAAACTGAAATGAAATCGTACCCGCAAAACACCAGTCTCAACGTCAAGAGTGAAGAGGCAACTCCGGGATGCTGGCCTTCTAGGCAGAGTTCCTCTGTCCAGTGTCTGTGTTCATTTGCCCATCTTAATCTTTTATTTTTATTGGCCAGTCTGAGATATGGCTTTTTCTTTGCAACTCTGCCTAGTAGGCCAGCATCCCGGAGTCGCCTCTTCACTGTTGACGTTGAGACTGGTGTTTTGCAGGTGCTATTTAATGAAGCTGCCAGTTGAGGACTTGTGAGGTGTTTGTTTCTTAAACTAGACACTCTAATGTACTTGTCCTTTTGCTCAGTTGTGCACCGGGGCCTCCCACTCCTCTTTCTATTCTGGTTTGAGCTGTTCTGTGAAGGCAGTAGTACACAGCATTGTACGAGATCTTCAGTTTCTTGGCAATTTCTCGCATGGAATAGCTGTAATTTCTCAGAACAAGAATAGATTGACGAGTTTCAGAAGAAAGTTCTTTGTTTCTAGCTATTTTGAGCTTGTAATCGAACCCACAATTGCTGATGCTCCAGATACTCAACTAGTCTAAAGAAGGCCAGTTTTATTGCTTCTTTAATCAGAACAAGCAGAACCCATTCAACTTGAAGGAGCTGGAGCAGTTTTGCCTTGAAGAATGGGCAAAAATCCCAGTGGCTAGATGTGCCAAGTTTATAGAGACATACCCCAAGAGACTTGCAGCTGTAATTGCTGCAAAAGGTGGCTCTACAAAGTATTGACTTTGGGAGGGTGAATAGTTATGCACGCTCAAGTTCTCCATTTTTTTGTCTTATTTCTTGTTTGTTTCACAATAAAAAATATTTTGCATCTTCAAAGTGGTAGGCATGTTGTGTAAATTAAATGATACAAACCCCCCCAAAATCTATTTTAATTCCAGGTTGTAAGGCAACAAAGTAGGAAAAATGCCAAGGGGGTGAATACTTTCGCAAGCCACTGTATATAAAGTGCTTTAGTTTCTAAATATTTAGATTTGTTTAACACTTTTATGAATTACTACATGATTCCATATGTGTTATTTCATAGTTTTGATGTCTTCACTATTATTCTACAATGTAGAAAATAGTAAAAATAAAGAAGAACAATTTAATGAGTAGGTGTGTCCAAACTTTTGACTGGTACTGTATGTGATGCATCATTGTGGCGGGATTAAATGAATGGTATCAGCCTTTGACAGATCAAGCATGTTGTTTACACTATTGTTGGATCTATGTTGGCTTCCTGTTAGTTCGAACATAACTTTGTGAGACGTTGGTGTATGTGTCATAGAAAGTCATTCATCTGCATGCCATTCATATCTGTTCACTGAAGAGAAGTGTGCATTCTCTTTTCTGTGAAGAATGGGTGACTGATACGCTGAGGGGTTTCCCGTGAGGGGTTTTGGAAGGATGGGATCTTTAGCTGAAGTTGTGGAAGAACTTGACATTTTACCATTGTTTGAAAATAGCTCTGGTTACATGAAGGACTGAGATTGTGAAACCTACCCTAACCCAGGGTTCTACATTAACGTTTTCCACTGGTGGCACTGGTGCTACTGACTTTTTTAGTTTGTGACACCAGCACATGTTTTGGTCGCACCAATTTTGAAAAATAATTTATTACATTTATTTTAGAGGAGGACTGTGATTTTCCCCCAGTTTTCACTATCAAAATCACACTTTTTATATAGAAAAACAACAACATTGGAGTTCTTAACTGCACAACAATTCTTAAACAACATAAGGGACAATTCTTTTAGGTCTGGGTAAAATATTAGAAATGTTGATTTGTTTTTGTGTAATTACCCTTTTAATTCAGATGTGCACCAGCCAGATGGTTTTGTTTGGCTAGCTGTGTTTCTGTAGCACACTTGTGATGGAGTGTCAAATCAAATGGCCACTGGAGTGGTAGGCATAGTTACCTTTTTAATTGCCTTACCCTAACTGTTTTAGCAGTGGTGGAAAAAGTACTCAATTGTCATACTTGAGTAAAAGTAAAGATACCGTAATAGAAAATGACTCAAGTAAAATTGAAAGTCACCCAGTAAAATATTACTTGAGTAAAAGTCTAAAAGTATTTGGTTGTAAATATACTTGAGTATCAAAAGTGAAAGTATAAACCATTTCAAATTCTTTTTTTTCTTTTTTTAATGACGGATAGCCAGGGGCACACTCCAACACTCAGACGTAATTTACAAACGAAGCATTTGTGTTTAGTGAGTCCGTCAGATCAGAGACAGTAGGGATGACCAGGAATGTTCTCAAAACAAACTCTGAATCAACTATATTTGTTTGGGAAAAGGTTGAAACACACATGAAACATTTAGCTAGCTAGCTTGCTGTTGCTAGCTAATTTGTCCTGAGATATAGACATTTGGTTGTTATTTTACCTGAAATGTACAAGGTCCTTTTTTTTTTTTGCTGGATCTTTGTAGAATTTTGACCCATTTTTGAGTCACACAAAATCGTGTGTTCTCTACTCTGACAATTAATCCATAGGGGAAACCTAGTTAGTTTTTAGTAATCTCTCCTAGTTCAGTCTTCTGTGGATTTTTTATGGCAGTTGGCAACTTTCAACTTTCAGGTGCATTACTGCAACCTACTGAAGTGTGGGCCTTGTTCATCTGTCAATCACCCACGTGTATGTGTGTGGGGAGAGGTGGGACTTGACAGCGCGTCAAGTGTCTAGAATAGAACCATGTTCTATTTTATCACCTGGTAACGTTTGGATGAAATTATTGAATAAGATTTATGTGTACATTTATTTTTGCAACGCTCTCCCACACAACACAGGCGGTGTGGTCAGCATGTAGCCCTTTGTCAAAATCTCAGCCATGTGTAAAACTGTTTTCATTCAGCATTTCTTTCATGTATTCATTTGGTTGATGCATCACTCAGAAATTGTTTACCATTTGGACTGGCATATTCCACTGTTTTGAATGCTGTGTGTTTATGTGTGACTTGTATGTATGTGTTTTTTGACGTATGAGTGACACACTTCCCCCCCTAGAGAAAGTGTGTGACTAACCTCATTTGGTTAATTCATCACTCAGAAATGGTTTACCATTTGGACGTGGATTTTTAACTGTTTCGAATGATGTGTGTGTTGTTGTTGTTGCAAAAGTGACTCATTTCCCCCCGAGAGAAAGTGTCTGAATAACCACATGAGAAACAAAGCACAAAGTGACAGTAACACTCCAGCTCCTAACTGAGCCTGTCACTCAGTCAAGGTATGACTGAACTAGCTACACAGGCTAAGAGCCAATAAACCAGAGAGCACATTTTAGATTTTACAATATTTTTTTTCTTTACACAAAACACCACCATACTATGTAAGCAGTCTGGCACACGAGGCTATCGTTCTAATATCTTGTCTAAAAAGTGTCTCCCTCTAAAAAGGACATTGCTGTTGTCTTTGCAGATCTGTAACTACCAGGGGTTGGCACGTGTGGTGGTACAGCTGGTGACCAACTCTAAAGATGCCCACCTCCATGCCCACAGTTTGGTGGGCAAGCAGTGTGACAAAGGCATCTGCATCACAGACCAACAGCCCAAAGACTCCAGCATCAGGTGTGTGTCTCCACCGCTCTCTCTAGTTAGCGTCGCGCATGAACACACACTAGGGCTGGCAAGGTAATTGTATAAACATGTAACCAACAGTTTATGGATGAAGACCATAAATAAAATAACAGTTTAATAGATCATTTAAAAAAAAGTTTTAATTAACTTTATTTTCAATAGTAGATATATTTGACACAATAGCAGTAGGGTAAATGAATGATTATGAACAATTGTGTTGCTACCTTAATCCATCTAGATATCAAACTGTCTCCACCTCCTCCCGACACACGCTGTCTTGGCACACACTGTTCTTCAAAATGCACACTCCCTTAGATGCTGCTGTAGCCAGTTGCAGCGCACATAATTCTCCGGTTTGTAAAGATGTAAAAATATGCCGAAATCTGACCACTCTGTCTGCTGAATTTAGCTAGCCAATGTCATTATTGGTGAGTGTGGACATTTTCAGTGCATTCAGCAAAGTATTCAGACCCCTTGACCTTTTCCACATTTCGTTACGTTACAGCCTTATTCTAAAATTGATCAAATTTAAAATACATTTCATCATCAATTTACACACAATAACCCATCATGACAAAGGTAAAACAGGTTATTTGAAATTTTTGTCTATATAAGGTCCCACAGTTGACAGTGCATGTCAGAGCAAAAACCAAGCAACGAGGTCAAAGGAATTGTCCATAGAGCTCCGAGACAGGATTGTGTCGAGGCACAGATCTGGGGAAGGGTATCAAAAAATGTCTGCAGCATTGAAGGTCCCCAAGAACACAGTGGCCTCCGTCATTCTTAAATGGAAGAAGGTTGGAATCACCAAGGCTCTCCCTCGAGCTGGCCGCCCGGCCAAACTGAGCAATCAGGGGAGAAGGGCCTTGGTCAGGGAGGTGACCAAGAACCCAATGGTCACTCTGACAGAGCTCAAGAGTTCCTCTGCAGAGATGGGAGAACCTTCCAGAAGGACAACCATCTCTGCAGCACTCCACCTATCAGGCCTTTATGGTAGAATGGCCAGACAGAAGCCATTCCTCAGGAAAAAGTTACATGACAGCCCACTTAGAGTTTGCCAAAAGGCACCTAAAGGACTCTTAGACCATGAGAAACAAGATCCTCTGGTCTGATGAAACCAAGATTGAACTGTTTGGCCTGAATGACAAACATATCTGGAGGAAACCTGGCACCATCCCTACGGTGAAGCATGGTGGTGACAGCATCATGCTGTGGGAATGTTTTTCAGAGGCAGGGACTGGGAGACTAGTTAGGATCGAGGGAAAGATGAAGGGAGCAAGGTACAGAAAGATCCTTGATGAAAACCTGCTCCAGAGCGCTCAGGACCTCAGACTGGGGCGAAGGTTCACCTTCCAACAGGACAACAATCCTAAGCACACAGCCAAGACAACGCAGGATTAGCTTTGGGACAAGTCTCTGAATGTCCTTGAGTGGCCCAGCCAAAGCCCGGACTTGAACCCGATCGAACATCTCTGGAGAGACCGGAAAATAGTTGTTCAGCGACGCTCCCCATCCAACCTGACAGAGCATGAGTGGATCTGCAGAGAAGAATGGTATAAACTCCCCAAATACAGGTGTGCCAAGCTTGTAGAATCATACCCAAGAAGACTCGAGGCTGTAATTCCTGCCAAAGGTACTTCAACAAAGTACTGAGTAATGGGTCTGAATAGTTGTAAATGTAATATTTGTTTTTTCGTTAACATTTTTTTTACAAACATTTCTAAAAACCCTGTTTTGGTTTTGTCATTAGGGGGTATTGTGTGTAGATTGATGAGGGAACAATCAATTTGAGAATAAGACTAACGTAACAAAATGTGGAAAAAGTCAAGAGGTCTGAATATTTCTGAATGCACTGTATAAGCAAAAGTGAATTATAAATGTTATAAAAAACGAAATTGAGATCAAATAGGCTAGCAAACGTCAAGTCTATGTGCATAACCCAGAGGCATGACCACTGCACGTGATAGATTGACCCACTAGAGGACAGAAGATTTGCCTGCCTTAATTTTGCAAACCGTTAACCAAAATTCCATGATCTTCACAGCCCTAACACACACCACCGAAAGAACCAGTTAGCTTACCGGTAAATGAGTATGTTTAACACCTTTTAACTGTTTGCTTATTGACAACATTGCAGAAATGTCTGGACATCCTTTAGGACCATTATGGATCCTTCCTTTGAGATCATATGTAATGATGTGATTTCTCACGTAGGGTTTCCCCATCTAACTTGAATTGACCTTATGGTGTTATATCTTGCAGTAATTCTTAAAAAAGTACCACATGTAAATCAGACATTCCTTGTGACAGTTTCCCCAACCTAGGCATCCTCCACGTGACCAAGAAGAATGTGAGTAAGACACTGGAGGACCGCATGACTGAGGCCTACAGGATGGGTTACAACTGTGGCATTGTCATCCACCCCGAGATAGACACCATCCAGGGAGAGGTTCGCATCCCCCGGGAGCTCACTGGTCAGTCACCTTTAAGACAATTTGATTGAATGAATGTATTTCTGCAGAGCACTAAGAATATTTGTTGTTTTGCATATATATGAATATATACGCATCGCCAACTTCACACTCAACCTTCGTGTGTGTGTGTGTGTGTGTGTGTGTGTGTGTGTGTGTGTGTGTGTGTGTGTGTGTGTGTGTGTGTGTGTGTGTGTGTGTGTGTGTGTGTGTGTGTGTGTGTGTGTGTGTGTGTGTGTGTGTGTGTGTGTGTGTGTGTGTGTCTGCCTTCAGATCACCAGAGAAGCATGATCTGCAGTGCAGCAACCAAGCAGGCTAAAGAGATGGACCTAAGCGTGGTGCGCCTCATGTTCACAGCCTTCCTCCCAGATAGTGACGGGGGCTTCTCCCGTAGACTGGACCCCGTCATATCAGACCCCATTTTCGACAGCAGTAAGTCACTAACAGCCACCTAGTCACTTAAGCACCAAATCAACTTCAGTTCTTGTGAAAATGTGCCCGTTGACATCAATGCATGATTTATGAAAAAAATGATTAGGCCATTAGTGCTGTGTTTCCCAGTGCGCTGTGACCCCAACAAAACAACGGTTCTAGCTAGCTAGCTGAAACCGTCTTTAGCCATGACCCAAGAAGAACGGTCTGTGCTCCACCATTTTGTTTCTTCTTTACATTATCAGTGAAGGATGTTCCATTACCCTTCACTAAATCCATCTATGACAAAGGTCCCCCACCTCACCATAGACACACACCATATTAGGCTACATAGTACCCAGCAGTGCCTCAGCTTAATGAAGCTCAGGAAGGAACTACTGTTTTGAACAAATTAATAGAACCATTCTTGTGCCTCTCAATACTGAATTCATGTAATTAGTCACTGAGTTTAAGATGTATTGAAGTAAAACCACATCAGTGTGCACTGGTTTCATTTTCCTAGCTCTGTTCTTCCTATACGTCACGTTTCTTACTCGGCTTCCTCTCGCAGGCTGAAACTAGGCCTTCACTTTCATTTTGATGCCTGCCCTTTACTGTGTGAAAGCATCCACACAGTTTGTGTCAAGTTATTTTTTCTGCATTTGGTGTCTCTGTGGTTTTTTGAAATTAGAAAATATTTTTGAAGAGAAACAAATAAAATAGTGGTTCCAGTTTGATAACAATGGGCAATTTCAAGGATTTACAAGGAATCCAATATGGATTATGCACAGTAAAGACAAAAGTGTTTTCGTTACAGTGCCTTCAAAGTATTCACACCCCTTAACTTTTTCCACATTTTGTTTATGTTACAGCCTGAATTTAAAATGAGTTACATTTTGATTTTTGTTACTGGCATACACACAATACCCCATAATGTCAAAGAGAAAAATGTTTTTAGAAACGTTTACAAATTAATTAAAAATGAAAAGCTGAAATGTCTTGAGTCAATAAGTATTATACCCCTTTGATATGGCAAACCTAAATAAGTTCAGGAGTAAACATTTGCATGGATCCACTCTGTGTGCAATAATAGTGTTTAACATGATTTTTGAATGACTGCCTCCTCTCTGCACCCCACACATACAATTTATATTTAAGGTCCCTTAGTCGAGCAGTGAATTTCAAACACAGATTCAACCAAAAAGACCAGGGAGGTTTTCCAATGGCTTGCAAAGAATTGGTAGATGGGTACTTTTTTTTTTTTAAAGCTGACATTGAATATCCCTTTGAGCATGGTGAAGTTATTAACTACACTTTGGATGGTATATCAATACACCCAATCACTACAAAGATATAGGCGTCCTTCCTAACTCAGCTGCTGGAGAGGAAGAAAACTGCTCAGGGATTACATCATGAGGCCAATGGTGACTTTAAAACAGTTAGAGTTGGCTGTGATAGGAGAAAATGGAGTCTGGAGCAACAACATTGTAGTTACTCCACAATACTAACCTAATTGACAAGTTAAAAGGAAGCCTGTACAGATTAAAAATATTCATTCTGTTTGCAACAAGGCTCTAAAGTAATACTGCAAAAATGTGGCAAAGCAATTAACTTTTTGTTCTGAATACAAAGTGTTATGTTTGGGGCAAATCCAATACAACACATCACTGAGTACCACTCTCCATATTTTCAAGGATAGTGGTGGCTGCATTAGGCTATGGGTATGCTTTTAATTGTTAAGGACTGGGAAGTTTTTCAGGATAAAAAATAAACGTAATGGCGCTAAGCACAGGCAAAATCCTGGTTCAGTCTGCTTTCCACCATACACTGACAGATTAATTCACCCTTCAGCAGGACAATAACCTTAAACACAAGGCCAAATGTACACTGGAGTTGCTTACCAAGAAGACATGTTCCTGAGTGTCCGAGTTACAGTTTTGACTTAAATCTGCTTGAAAATCTATGGCAAGACCTGAAAATGGTTTTCTAGCAATGATCAACAACCAATTTTGAGAATTTTGAAAATAGTAATGGGCAAATGTTGCACAATCCAGGTGTGGAAAGCTGTTAGAGACTCACAGCTGTAATCGCTGCCAAAGGTGCTTCTACAAAGTATTGACTCGGGTGTGAAAACAAACATTTCTTAAAAACATGTTTTCACTTTGTCGTTATGGGGTATTGTGTGTAGATGGGTGAGATTTTTAAATTTTTTAACCATTTTGAATTCAGCCTGTCATACAACAAAATGTTGAATAAGTTAAGGTGTTTGAATACTTTCTGAAGGAACTGTACCTATTAGCTGTCAATAAATGAGAAGTAACGGTATTCTGCCTGCACTAAACAGAAGATCTGAGTTCCCTTATTCTGTTTGCAGAAGCTCCTAATGCATCCAACCTGAAGATTGTGCGGATGGACCGCACAGCTGGCTGTGTGACAGGAGGAGAAGAGGTCTACCTGCTCTGTGACAAGGTCCAGAAAGGTACAGTATGTGACAGGGGAATGGATTTGTCATCTATGATCCCGAGTGTGATTTATCACCGTTATCATGAAGATAACGTAGTCTGAAGCAACACGTAGGCTGAAGCAACACGTAGTCAACACGTAGGCTGAAGCAACACGTAAGCAACACGTAGTCAACACGCAGTGTGAAGCCACATGCAGTCTGAAGCAACATGTAGTCAACACATAGTCTGAAGCAACACGTAGTCTGAAGCAACACGTAGTCAACACGTAGTCTGAAGCAACACGTAGTCAACATGTAGTCTGAAGCATTATCTCTCCGGCTCTTAGTTCTGTGTGACATCATCATACTGTTCATGAAGGAAGTCCTTCGGCCTGCTTTTCCAGGAAGAGGTTTATAGCGGTGTATTGTCCTCTCTCTACCTTTTTTTGTTTTAGCCGTATTGGCCTGTTGGCAAAACGTCAACAAACCTGGAATGCAAGATCCTCTCTTGGGACAGAAGTTCGTATTTTTTTTGTGCTCTGCTGTTTGACCTCCAAACAAAGGGCCTCATCTCGAGTCTAGTTCTACCTTTTTATTTATTATTTTTATTTAACCTTTATTTAACATGGCAAGTCAGTTAAGAACAAATTATTATTTACAACGACAGCCTACCAAAAGGCAAAAGGCCTCCTGTGGGGACGGGGACTGGGATTAAAAATATAGGACAAAACACACATCATGACAAGAGGCACCACAACACTACATAAAGAGAGACCTAAGACGACAACATAGCATAGCAGCAACACATGAAAACATCATGGTAGCAACACAACATGGCAGCAGCACATGATAGCAGCACAAAACATGGTACAAACATTGTTGGGCACAGACAACAGCACAAAGGGCAAGTAGGTAGAGACAACAATGCATCATGCGAAGCAGCCACAACTGTCAGTAAGTGTCCACTCGCTGTATCATGCTTTGCAGAGTCAATCAGTGATATACTACTCTAGCCCTTCAGGCTTTTATTTCAGCCCAGCTCTAAGACACTTCCTTCAGACAAAACATACTGAAGATCACGATTTTAGTCGATTCTTTGAAATATTAGTGTTGGGTTGGAGCAAAGGTCTGCACATCCAGCAGCTCTACCAGGACTTGAGTTTTCTTGTCAAGGACATGTACGGTGCAGCTAAAACATTCCAATAGGATATTCAAATACTTCTGTCTGTAGTTGTGGGGCTGTCAGTTGTGGGTGGCACCACTTCCTGGTTACCTTGGAAAGACATTGACATTTCCTTGTGGTTCCATGACCGATGACACGTGAAAGATTCTCATCAACCCTTGAAGGCTATATGCGCAAACATGTTGGTTTTGAAAATAAGTATATTTTTTCCTAGTCATCTTCTATTATCCTCCAATATCTTTCACGTCACCAATTTGTTCTTTTACTCCTAGTTTGAAAGTGGGGTTGTGACAGTGTACCTTTTCCCCTGTAATTACAGATGACATCCAGGTACGCTTCTATGAGGATGACGAGACCGGGCTGACATGGGAGGCCTTTGGGGACTTCTCCCCCACTGATGTGCATCGACAGGTGCACAATAAAGTCTGTTTTTATATTTCCTCCCCTGTAACAGTACTATAACCTAACCACTGGTAAAATCTCCACTCCCTTCCACAGTTTGCCATTGTTTTCAAGACCCCCAAATACAGAGACCTGAACCTCCAGAAGCCCACCTCAGTGTTTGTGCAGCTGAAGCGTAAATCGGACAACGAGACGAGCGAGCCCAAGCCCTTCACCTACCACCCACAGATCATAGGTGAGCCGGTCTGAAACACCCCCAGACCTGGTCCTGGAGAATCCCTGTGCATGCTGGTCTCTATCCCAACCCACTATAGTTTGTGCCATTCTTATGGCACAGGGTTCAAATTGGACATAACCCACTATTCTGTCAACTGTCATGTCAATCTGCTCATCTTACCCCTGGTCTTCATCCTCAGATAAGGAAGAGGTGCAGAGGAAGAGACAGAAGACCCTGCCTAATTTCCAGGACTACAGCGGCCAAGGTGGATCAGGGGGCATGTACCGGGGACCAGGGGGAGGAGGCTCCGCTACGGGGGGAGGACCCGGCTCAGGTGGAGGAGGTACACCCCCCAAAAATTCTGATGAGTCGTTCATTTTTACACAGAAGGAATGTGATTCTAAGGTGAACGAGACAAGCCATGTAAACTTCAAATGGGCAATTTCTCAAAGTCCTTCACACGATGAGAGGGTACAAGTTCAAAAGCTTTACTGTCTATTTAGGCTAAAAGGAAATGTGTAACCACTTAAAAAGAACATCTTTGTTTTATCTTTTAGGTTACTTCCAGGCCTATTCCACCTACAATAACTACGGCACCGGCTATAGCGCTGGCTTTTCCCCTGGCATGAGTGGTGGCGGGGCGGGCATTAAACATGGTGAGCGTGTTTGTCTGTCCGCAATTCCATTTAAGTTCAGGATAGCAATGAAGCTCAACCATGTTCCCTCGACACAGCTACACAGGGCAGAGCGGAGGACAGCGGTGATGACAGCGACATGGGCGATGACCCGTCCTCGGGGGCAGTGGTGGCGGACCGAGCCCAGTCGGAGGAGGATGCCTCTGCTGGGGAGACAAGTGAGGAGAGAGGGGCTGGTGTGGAGCTAGGGACAGGACTGGCAGTGTGCCCAACAGGGAAATTAGTATAATGATTAGCCAGAGTGAGCCACTGGACAAGGAAACAGACTACTGTACTTGTCGGTGTAGGACTGTGTGTTTGTGCTGGAAGCCAGGGTAGTTAATGACAGTGTCTTTGTGTCCAGAATGCGTGCTGGAGGCCAGGCTGGTGGATGTGGCTGAGAGGCAGGCTGAAGCCCTCTTCCATTACGCCGTCACTGGAGACGTCCGCTACCTGATGGCTCCACAGCGCCACCTCATGACGGCTCAGGACGAGAACGGCGACACGTACGTCCCCTCAACCTATCACTTCAGACCTAATCCTAACATAAACATAATTCCGAACTTTCACTGCATTTGTCTAACTTCTTTAACTGCATTGATTTGCTTCCATTTTGTGTCCATCAGCATTCAGCTTTACATTGATGCCAATGGGATATATAACCCTGATATGGCATAGTTTCTCCAGTAGCACATGCCAATCTGGACTTGTCCTCTGTTTCTCCAGTGGTCTCCATCTGGGGGTGATCCACAGCCAGACAGACGCTGTCAGGAGTCTAGCCCAGGTGCTCTCTGCCCTGCCTGGAGAGGAGGTCCTCAACATGAGGAATGACCTCTACCAGGTAACAAACACATACACTAACAAGCCTTGTGTTTCTGTGGTGATCTTAGTCCATCTGTGACAGAACAGGCAGTAATATCCTATATTTGTATCCCTCTATCCCAGACTCCTTTGCACCTAGCGGTGATAACCCAGCAGAAGGAGGCAGCCGAGGCCCTCGTATTGGCTGGGGCTGATGTCACTCTGTCTGATCGCCACGGAAACACGGCTCTACACCTGGCCACTCAGCAGAAGGAGGGAGGGATGGTGGGATTTCTACTAAGACACAGAGAGGTGGTGGAACTAGTGGACCTCCCCAACACAGCAGGTACAACACACACAGACACATGCATAGTAGAAAGTGAAGAGTCAACTAGAGCATGACAGTGCTTTTATCCTCCAGGATTTTGCTCCCTCCACCTGGCTGTGCTGGCCAACAGCCTATGTTCCCTCAGGGACCTCCTGGTGAGCGGGGGCAATGTGGAGGTCCAGGAGAGGAGCTGCGGCCGCACGGCACTCCACCTGGCCACTGAGCTGGACAACGTCTCCCTGGCAGGCTGCCTGCTACTGGAGGTACGTACCGTAGAAGCCTTGCCTACCTCCATACCTACCACCCTGCATCTTTCTACTGGCTGGCATCTTGAGGCTAAGCAGAATTGGGCCTGTTCAATACCTGGAAGGGAGACCTAGAGTGTATTTAGTAAGGTGAAACTAGAACGTAACAAACTAGCACAACTCAAGTAGCCCTTTCCTTGTGACGGTGGATGGGTCATGGGTGTAAGCAGTGGCTATTTTAGCATGTACATTTTGGTGGGGCAAACTAAATGTAAAAATAATAATTATGCATGCCAGCAAAGCCACTACACTAAACAATACATTAATTGCGCTATAACGGTGTCAAACGGTGCCCACAAACTGTTAGGGCCTACATAAAGCTGTCCCAACATCTTACCACTGATACACCTGGCTATCAGCGGAGCCTTGTCTGGCAGCGAAACAGTTCATTCAGCCTCATTTACTGGCTTTTAAAAAAACATAGCTGATATGTTTAAACAAATGTAGTTTCTACTGACAATTGAGATGTACAAACTATGGCATAAGGGAACGACGAGCGGATAAGAGGCAAACCGTAATTTCGATGAAGACATTAATGAGCAAGTAGTCGATATAACTATTTGTTCAGCACTTTAGAAATGTACAGCGACAGAATTCAGGACATGAGCCGTTCTTACAGTATTCTCCCTGTACACCAAGTCAGAACCGTTGGATAAATAACATGGGCATATAAGCAATGAAAGCTCTTACAATATTCGATGATTACATTTCTCTAAAACAGGCTATAGGCTAATTAAGAGGGGAAAAGGGACCAAATTATTAGCGTGAGCCACATGGAGGGAGATGATTACATTCTTAGCCACCGTATACATATCTCCCTGGCATATTACATAATTTATGCATCAGCATACAATACATATTTGGACTCACCTTCCAAACCACTCATTGTTGAATTTGCGATTTCCAACTTGTTGTGAAATGTTTGTGCAATGGCCGATGAGCACCGATACGTTTTATCTAGAATTTCTCTTCATTATTTATCGTCACATGACAAGGATTGAAAAGGATTTGCCAGTAGATTGTCGACTTGATTCATGATGATGACTACTAGCTAAGCTCTTGAAAGTATGATGTTGACATGATCAGTCCAATCAAAGCCTCTGTACATATAACATGATTTGCCGTTATTTTATCTGTGGCCAATGACCGTGAGCTTTCACGGATGGGCACTTCTAATGTCAGAATGACGGGTCGCCACTGGGTGTAAGATGTGTGTTGACAGTGTTCTTTCCCTCCGCAGGGGAATGCTGATGTGGACTGTTGCACCTACAACGGCTCCAGCCCTCTCCACATAGCAGCAGGCCGGGGCTCTGTCAAACTGACCGCTCTCCTCATGGCTGCAGGTATGACTGAGTTTCTTCAAACTGTCCCCTTTTGTGAAAATGGCTTAGTTCGATGTCTTTCTTGTCTCTGTAACTGCTCTTTGGTAATATAGTCCTAGCTCAAAGGCAGACATGACTTGATCAATCTTTTCATGTCTAGGTGCCAATCCTCACAAAGAAAACTTTGAGCCCCTGTTCTTCAGAGAGGATGACTGCTGTGTGGATGAGGAAGAGGAACAGGATGAAGGCTACATCCCAGGGATGACTCCTCTTAACATGGCTGCCACTGCTGAGGTGGGTTCCACATGCACACACTTTGATGTGTTTTCTGGAAGTCATTTTCCTCCATGTTCTGCTATCGTCTCGCACATATCTCACTCAACTGACTAATATTGCTACAGTCCTTTCTCACACCTTTCCATGTTTACTCTAAAGATAACATGCATGTCATTTTATGACGACGAAACTACTGGCGTGAATTCACGAGTTGAAAGAACGTTCGTTAAATATTCTCTCTCTTGTACTTCTAGGTATTGGAAATTCTGAATGGCAAAGAGTACAAGCCAGAGACCACCATCCCAGTCTTCATCCCCCCTCAAGGTTGGCTCCTGCACTTCAGTTTAAACAACCCCTTTCATTGTGATCTCTACGTCTTAAGCCATAGGGTTATACTGCTGTCTCATCTTGGTTCTTGTCCACTGTGGAGTACAGCTAACGGTGTCATGTTTCTGTAGGCGACATGCGGAGCCTGGGCTCAGACACAAAGCGGGCATTATGCCAGGCCCTTGAGTGCCAGGGGGGGAGCTGGGAGAGCCTGGCAAACACGCTGGGGCTGGGCATCCTCAACAGTGCCTTCAGACTCAGCCCCTCCCCCGCCAGCACACTGCTGGACAGCTACGAGGTACACACACACACGCACACACACTATCCCAACCTAAGAAAGCTGATGTTTCTCTGGAACTTAATCCAGGACACATTCATCAACATTCAGACAAAGACATGAGGGGGAAACATAGGCATTGTAAGATTAGAAATTTCACATTGATAGTTTCTTCTATTTTGCTCGGATTTCTCCCACCTTGAATTCAAGTCAGCACAGAAAATGAATTCATATGTTCTCATTGAAACTTGGGGACTTTTTTTCAACACTTCCGTTTAATTTGGACTCAATAGTTGGTCGATAAGTAACACTTCTATGCCCCTGTCTGTAGGTGTCCGGGGGAATGGTCATGGACCTTTTGGAGGGACTCAGGATGGTGGATAACTCCACCGCGTTGACAGTACTGCAGGGGGCACTGTGTGAAACAGAGCAGGCTCCTCTAGCTCCCCAAAGCACCACAGAGCTCTTAGGTAAGCTCAAAAAGGACTCAGCCAGTAGCTCAATGTACAAAATATATACTAGCATACCTTATAAGATTTAAATAGAATCATCTGGGATATAAGTCACCTGCCCTTAACCCCCTCCCCCACTTGTCTCTCAGGACGTGTCCCGGATCTGAAGCTGGACGGACAGGAGGACAGCGGCGTGTGTGACAGTGGGGTGGAGCTCTCCACAGCGTGACTGCCAGATTGGTTTATCACACATCAGGGCCCTGACCTTGTCAGGATTTCATGAGGCTTCTACTTCCTATAAGCAGGCTACAGACAATTTCTCTCTGAAAGGGACACTCTAGCAAGCTCTTCTCCTCACACATCATGCTAAATATCCTTACTTTTAATGTTTTGAATACGTAAACATAGTATGCATGTTATGTTTGCATAATGACATTTCAGGAAACCTGAATGTAATCTATTTGAATCTTGTTTGAATTAACATCATGAATGTGTTTTATTCAGGGAAAAACTCAAGAGGCTTGGTATAAATGTGGAAAATACTTTTTAAATAACTTGTAATTTATTAGATTCAAAATGATATGATCAGAAATGTTCTCCCCACACTACAGTTCATTTGGAGCATGGAGGTAAAAAATGCAGCCGATTCAAATAACCAATTTTGAGTGTGGCACTCTGGACCTTGGCAAAGCCCGAGAAAAATACGTTCCAACACCCCCTGGTTTACAAGGCGTAGACCCCATACAGAATGAGCTAACTGTAAGCCACTTTGGAAAAAAGTGTCTGATAAATTATATTAAATGAAAATTGCCCCTTTATACAGCAGTAGTTGCCAAAAGGATAGCCCGTTATGTATCCCCCACTCATAAAGTGACTCCGTAGCTGTGGAAATATCACATGGATAGAATGGTTTACTGTTCAGTGGTTTGTATTGAAACCAAGCAACCACTAATACATGCTCCTGCAATGTTTTTGTATCATGTACAACAAAGTCAAATTAAATTTCCTATGGAAGTGGTGCTACCAGTGAATTGTACGTATGATAATGGTTTATTGCAATAATCATGAAGCCTGTTAAAGCACAATCCTCAGCCTTGACTACAGTACAGAAACCACTTTTGAATAGCCTTGAGTTCATTCCTGTGTAGACAAGCTTTTCATCGTACCAGTTATCATCAGTTAGTGTATCCCTTCATTTTATCCATTGATGTCTGTATGAAGTAGGGTCTAAACTCACTTTTGGAAGCCATTTGTTTCTAGTAACATTTTTCTGTTATCAATGCACTTGATGGAGTAAGTTGAATTGTTTTATCAAACGTTCATAGCCAGGTTATCAAGTTCTGCTTCAAGACCACGGTGAAGACATGTTGGAGAATGAGTGGTGCTTTATTTTCTTAATTGCAAAATGGGGAAGAACAATTAAGTATTCAGTGAGTCATTTGATATTCCTAAACCCTCTTTTTTATGTTATCGACATCAGATGGGCATTGAAAGAGATTTGTTTCAATCAAGTTTGAAGCTGTTCCAACATTTTCCTGACAACACTGGCATTTTGAGATGAATATCAATCCCAAACCAAAGATTTAATAGCCAAGCACCGCTTCACTTTGTGGAGCTTCAATATTTATACCTGTACCCTGTGAAACTTTTGTATAGTCAAAGGTTTGCTTTTTAATGGGTTTTATTGTAATACTTTTTTAATAAAATTGGTAATTGTGTGCATGTCTTTTCCCCATATTCTAGCAGCTTCTTAGTGGTGGACAAAGTCCAGTACATATTCACACACTTGCACAACAAGTTGGGAGAAGATGGCAAGTATCTGACCATAGAATTAGAATACTAGAATGGATATTAATCTTATGACAGTCTAAAGGTCAGCCATTGTTTGCCAGTGCTTTGATAAACTCTTAAAATGCATATCTTATCTCCACTATGTTCTGATAGCTAGCCACAGTTTGAGGAATGATACCATACATTTTGTATATTCACTGCCAACATTCCATTCAAACAATGCAGTTAATCTACAGCCTGGCTCAAATCAGTTGATAGGACTTTTTAGACAAGTTGTAAATGAAACAAGTACTAATATTGCATCATAATAGCACTTGAAGCTATCCAAGAAAACAAATGTAAGACATTGAGGATCTTTATAGAGAAAGAAAAAGAAACCTGTATACAGTCATGGCAAAAAAGTTTTGAGAATGACACAAATATTAATTTTCACAGTCTGCTGCCTCAGTTTGTATGATGGCAATTTGCATATACTCCAGAATGTTATGAAGTGATCAGATTAATTGCAAAGTCCCTCTGTCATGCAAATGAACTGTATCCCCAAAAAACATTTCCACTGCATTTCAGCCCTGCCACAAAATGACCAGCTGACATGTCAGTGATTCTCTCGTTAACACAGGTGTGAGTGTTGACGAGGACAAGGCTGGAGATCCCTCTGTCATGCTGATTGAGTTTGAATAACAGACTGGAAGCTTTAAAAGGAGGGTGGTGCTTGGAATCATTGTTCCTCTGTCAACCATGGTTACATGCAAGGAAACACGTGCCGTCATCATTGTTTGGCACAAAATGGGCTTCACAGGCAAGGATATAGCTGCCATTAAGATTGCGCCTAAATCAACCATGTATCGGATCATCAAGAACTTCAAGGAGAGCGGATCAATTGTTGTGAAGAAGGCTTCAGGGCGCCCAAGAAAGTCCAGCAAGCGCCAGGACCGTCTCCTAAAGTTGATTCAGCTGCGGGATCGGGGCACCACCAGTACAGAGCTTGCTTAGGAATGGCAGCAGGCAGGTGTGAGTGCATCTGCACGCACAGTGAGGCAAAGACTTTTGGAGGATGGCCTGGTGTTAAGAAGGGCAGCAAAGAAGCCACTTCTCTCCAGGAAAAACATCAGGGACAGACTGATATTCTGCAAAAAGTACAGGGATTGGACTGCGGTAAAGTCATTTTCTCTGATGAATCCCCTTTCCGATTGTTTGGGGCATCCGGAAAAAAGCTTGTCCGGAGAAGACAAGGTGAGCTCTACCATCAGTCCTGTGTCATGCCAACAGTAAAGCATCCTGAGACCATTCATGTGTGGGCTCACTCACAATTTTGCCTAAGAACACGGCCATGAATAAAGAATGGTACCAACACATCCTCCGAGAGCAACTTCTGCCAACCATCCAAGAACAGTTTGGTGACGAACAATGCCTTTTCCAGCATGATGGAGCACCTTGCCATAAGGAAAAAGTGATAACTAAGTGGCTCGGGGAACAAAACATCGATATTTTGGGTCCAGGGCCAGGAAACTCCCCAGACCTTAATCCCATTGTGAACTTGTGGTCAATCCTCAAGAGGCGGGTGGACAAACAAAAACCCACAAATTCTGACTATGCAAGACTGGGGTGCCGTCAGTCAGGATGTGGCCCAGAAGTTAATTGACAGCATGCCAGGGGGGACTGCAGAGATCTTGAATAAGAAGGGTCAACACTGCAAATATTGACTCTTTGCATCAACTTCATGTAATTGTCAATAAAAGCCTTTGACACTTATGACATGCTTGTAATTATACTTCAGTATTCCATACTAACATCTGACAAAAATATCTACACTGAAGCAGCAAACTTTGTGGAAATTAATATTTGTGTAATTCTCAACTTTTGACCACAACTGTACACTGTATAATAGGACAATATTTTATACAGAAAAATAAACATGCAACAATTAAGATTTTGTGGAGTTACAGTTAAGGAAATCAGTCAATTTAAATAAATTCATTAGGCCCTAATCTATGGATTTCACAGGCCACAGCCATGGGTGGGCATGGGAGCACATAGGCCCACAAAATGACAGAATTACTATTTCGCATCCCCTCCATCCGGACATGAAGGTCCTGGGCTGGCGTGGTTACTTACACGGTTGTGAGGCCGGTTGGACATACTGCCAAATTCTCTAAAATTATATTGGAGGCAACTTATGGTAGAGAAGTGGACATTCTCTGCAGTCAGCATGCCAATTGCATGCTCCTTCAAAACGGGAGACGTCTGTGGCATTGCGTTGTGTGAGTAAACTGCACATTTCAGCGGCCTTTTGTCCCCAGCACAAGGTGCACCTGTGTAATGATCATGCTGTTTAATCAGTTTCTTGATAGGTGGATGGATTGTCTTGGCAAAGGAGAAACGCTCACTAACAGGGATGTTAAATTTGTGCACAAAATTTTAGAGAAATATGATTTTGGTACGTATGAAACATGGGACCAACACTTTACATGTAAACTTTATATTTGTATTCAGTGTAATAGGGTATCTAAGTCACTCTGGATAGGTCTGCTAAATGACCAAACTGTAAATAAATATTTACTGATTCAAAATGCAGGCATTCAGCTTCCAGAGAACAGCGTCCAGGTGCATCTCAATACTGATGTGGACTTGCTCTGACCATTCCAAGTCTTCAAAGATTTGCTTAAATAGAGGTAAGGAGTCTAGGAAAAGACATGGCTACTATTACATCTGAAAGGCCATAGCTGTTCTAGTCATGGGGGGCCTATAAATAGCCCCACAGTTGTTGAAGGGTTCTCAGCGGCATATCGTTTTCTACTTGTAGTGCAACCAGAACAGACTAACAACAACAGTCCCAATGCATCTCCATGTTCATACATTTAAAAAGTAGTTATGTTACAAAACACACCAGAATACCAGAGGGTTATTTGTTCAACTTTATTGAGAAAAAAAATAAAAGTAACCATTAAATAGCAGAGCTATTAGTTGATCGATCAGCCATCGAGAGCTTTGAATAACGTATTCAGTGCAAAAGCGAGAACAGTGTTGTGGATGATGGATTAACTAATGGCTCCCGTTCTAAAAACGACAAAAGGAAAAGGATTAACAAAAAAGGTGAATCTTTAAAAAGTGGACACGTTTGCTCTCAACTCTTTTCATTCTCAGCAGCACATAAACCAAATATTTATCTTATCAACATGCATAAAATGTTTGTCCTTATTTACTGCAGATAAAGCTAACTTCAGCAATTCTCCATTCAAACAGTTAAGAGTAAGTGTATAATATTCACAGACCTCAGTTCTCTAACGCTATTGGCAAATCTTACAAAAATGTGATTGCACCATGTTGATCCTCTCAATACAGAAATTGTGGCATTTGGAGAATCCTTATTCATTTTAGTTGGCACTTTCTGTGTGAACTTAGAGAAATCAAGAGCTCTTCACAAAGTGGCTGTGGTTGGCTTTATACATGCTCCATTGAGAGTTCTGATCAATTGGCATCTTTTGGAAAGAAGGGGGCCATGGAGACGTTTTTCCTTGTTAAGAGCATGTAAATAAATGTATGGGGTGGGGGGGCGAAAAATAAAATTACTGTTATTGGCTGATGTTAAGGGGTTGCGGCCGAATGGGCAAAAGAATTACAGTAATTGAAAGTTTATTCCATCTATAATGCAAGTTGTTACGACCATGACAGATTATCACATGGCATACTTCTGAGTCCATTCCCGGGCTATTCTGTTGTACCTGTGGAGATAGAACAAATCAGCAAAAAGAAAATAGACTATCAATACACAATAGACAAGGGGTGTGAAGATCACGAACGCCATGCATTACAACACAGCAACAGGTTGCCAACTACCCAAGTTGAGATCCACGACGTTCACACATAAAACCCCCCATAGTCCCACCAAAATGGCATTCAATATTGTCAATAAACAGTCCCAGACAGAAATACTGTCAGTACCAAGCCAAAATCTACCGATGCAAAGGCAGATTTATTTAGAGCAGCCAAATATATGTCATCCTAGAGTTAGTTGAAGTGCTGTCAATAATATCACTGTCACAACCAATGACTGTATATATCAACTGTTTTAGGCAGCGGTGGTCCCGGCCCATCCACTGAAGAGCCAGGACCACCCAATCATATTGAGCAACAAAAAAAGATATATACACTGAACAAAAAATAAAACGCAACATGTAAAGTGTTGGTCCCATTTTTCATGAGTTGACAGAAATTTTCCATATGCACAAAAAGCTTCTCTATGGAATTCACATGACTGGGCAATGGCGCAGCCATGTGTGAGCCTGGGGGGGCATAGGCCCACCCACTTGGGAGCCAGGTCCCTCCACTGGGGAGCGAGGCCCAGCCAATCAGAATTAGTTTTTCCCCACAAGGGCTTTAATACAGACAGAAATACTCCTGAGCACCCCCCTCCCCATTCTCAGATGCTTCCGCAGGTTAAGAAGCCGGATGTGGAGGTCTTGGGCTGGTGCGCTTACATGTGGTCTGGTTGTGAGGCCGGTTGGATGTACTGCCAAATTCTCTAAAACAACGTTTGAGGCAGCTTATGGTTGAGAAATTAACATTCAATTATCTGGCAACAGTTCTGTTGGACATTCCTGCAGTCAACATGCCAATTGCACGCTCCCTCCAAATTTAGACATCTGTGGCATTGTCTTGTGTGACACAACTGCACATTTCAGAGTGGCCTTTTATTGTCCCCAGCATAAGGTGCACCTGTGTAATGATCATGCTGTTTAATCAGCTTCTTGATATGCCACACCTGTCAGGTGGATGGATTATCTTGGCAAAGGAGAAAAATGCTCACTTAACAGGGATGTAAACATCATTTTAGAGATTAGGGCCTAATTCATTTATTTCAATTGCTAGATTTTTTTCTACAAACCCAAACTCGGTAAAATCTTCTTTTTTTTCCTTAGGGGTGGATCAGCTTAATATTGCAGAAAGATTGTTGCTTCCATCAATGTAATTGTCTGCATCATTTCCAATCCCCCATATATTTTTTGATATATATATATATATATATATGTATTAACACATACATAAACACATATATACATACTTATTTTTAAATATACCTTTATTATTCCCCGCAAACACTACCACCCTTCCCCCAATTGGAGTAAACTAATAAACAATAACACTTAGGCTTCTACCTTCAGTTTATACTTATTTTACAATAGTTATATTTTGTTTGTTTTTAGTCCTTCCTCTATTTCTGATGTCCATCCAGTTTGATTTCTATTTGTAACTGTGCTATTTCACAACATTTCTGAACCTATATCCATTTTACAGACCCCGTATGTTTTACATTTGTTGTCTTGTTATTAGTCCCACCCTTCAGCTCCATTCAACCCCTCCCATCTATCTCTTGACACCATCCATTTTGGATTTCTATTTGCCATATATTTTTCAACTGTGCTGTGATGCTTCACAACAGTACTGAACCTTTCTATTCTCTCATAGCTTCTACAGATAGTAAATTAAAGATACATTTCTTTGCTAAAATAATGATTATATTATTGATCGATTGACTATGGCTTTTCAAATCACCCAGTGTTGCTATCTGCAGCGTTAGTTCTGGGCAAATGTTGCCATTCCTGGACCTGTGACCAAAAACGAGCTACATATGGACAGTATCAAAATAAATGATCTAATGACTGCCTCCTCACAGAAAAATCTGCAGAGCTGGGAAGATTGTATCCCACAAATATATAACATTCTATTGGTTGCAAGAATTTTGTATAGTAATTTAAATTGAAAAATTCAAAGTTTTGAATCCGGCATTGTTTTGCGTGTCAATTCATAAACCATGTGCCATGGAATGTGTACATCAAATCTCTTCCAACTATTTTGCAATTTATAATGGCACAGCTGTCAATCTTTTGGTCCTTAAATGAAATTGGTATATGTTTTTATTTATCATACTTTTCTTTAACCATTTATGTTGTTTAATGCAGGGTCGACAGACAAGTTCCTTACTTTTTCCCCCTTCTACTTGCCTCTTCCATTTTTGTGGTAATGATGCAATAAATTGGTTTTAATTTTGGGTAGAGCAGACATTTCCATATGTCTGTGTTAGCTGCATGTGTGACAACTCCACCAGTCCTATTTATGATATCATTCACTAAAATTATACCTTTTTTAAACAATTAATCTGAAAAAGTTTTTTTTATTATCAATTAGTATATTTGAGTTTAACCACAATATTTGTTGTATTATTTGTTCTGTCTTTTCAGGTGGATTAAACTGAAATTGCAACCAACTTTCTAAAGCTTGTTGAAAAAAATAACGACAGTTTGGAAATTATTTGGTTTTCAAATAACCCGAAAGCGAGCAGTTGTATAATGTATTCTGAATAAAGGGAAAAGGGCCAATCTTGAACATGGGGTGAGACATTCCTACCAATTTACAAGAGAACCAGTTTGGATTTAAGTATAACTTTTGTATGACGGATGCCTTTAGTGAGAGGTCTAATGCTTTAATATTTAATCATTTCTGCCCTCCTAATTCATATTCAGTATATAAATAGGCCTTTTTAATTTTGTCTGGCTTGCCATTCCAAATAAAATTGAAGGCAAAACCTTAAGCAAATAGGTAAAGTGTGATATGACTAAAGAGTTAATCAAGGTGATTTTTCCACAAATAGACAGGTATTTTCCTTTCCATGGTAGCAAGATCTTATCTATTTTTGCAAACTTTCTATAAACATTTATTAGAGTGAGATCATTTCTTTCTTTTCGGATTTGTATACCGAGTACGTCCACATCCCCGTCAGACCATTTTATTGGTAAACTACACGGTAATGTAAAATGTGATTTTTTTTTGTGATCCAATACATAATATAGCACACATAATTTGGTTTTAATCCAGAGGTTAGCAAAACTCAGTGGAATCTTTGTATGTTGCGTTTATATTTTTGTTCAGTGTATATACACACAGAGTGTACAAAACATTAAGAACACCTGCTCTTTACATGACAGACTGACCAGGTGAATTCAGGTGAAAGCTATGATCCCTTATTGATGTCACTTGTTAAAGCCACTTCAAAACAGTATAGATGAAGGGGAGGAGACTTGTTAAAGGATTTTTAAGCCTTGAGACATGGATTGTGTGTGTGCAATTCAGAATGGTAGTAGGTGCCAGGCGCAACAGTTTGTGTCAATAACTGCAACGCTGCTGGGTTTTCCCACACAACAGTTTCCAGTGTGTATCAAGAATGGTCCACCACCCAAAGGACATCCAGCCAACTTGACAACTGTGGGAAGCATTGGGGGAAGAATTGGAGTCAACATGGGTCAGCATCCCTGTGGAACGCTTTGGACACCTTGTCGAGTCCATGCCCTGACAAATTGAAAGCAAAAGGGGGGGTGCAACTCAATATTAGGTAGATGTTCCTAATGTTTGGTATACATCTCACACAGTACTAATCAGAAATTTGGACACCTACTCATTCAAGGGTTTTTCTTAATTTTTCCTATTTCTACATTGGAGAATAATAGTGAAGACATCAAAACTATGAAATAACATATGGAATCATGTAGTAACAAAAAAAAGTGTTAAATCAAAATATATTATATATTTGAAATTCTTCAAAGTAGTCACCCTTTGCCTTGACTGCTTTGCACATTCTTGGCATTATCTCAACCAGCTTCATGAGGAATGCTTTTCCAACAGTCTTGAAGTAGTTCCCACATTTGCTGAGCACTTGTTGGCTTCTTTTCCTTCACTCTGCGGTCCAAGTTATCCCAAACCATCTCAATTGGGTTGAGGTTGGGTGACTGTGGAGGCCAGGTCATCTGATCCAGCACTCCATCACTCTCCTTCTTGGTCAAATAGCCCTTACACAGCCTGGAGGTGTGTTTTGGGTCATTGTCCGGTTGAAAAACAAATGATAGTCCCACTAAGTGCAAACCAGATGAGATGGCGTATTGCTGCAGAATGCTGTGGTAGCCATGCTGGTTAAGTGTGTCTTGGGGCCTCCCGAGTGGTGCAGTGGTCCAAGGCACTGCATCGCAGTTGCTAGCTGTGCCACTAAAGATCCTTGTTCGAGTCACAGCCGGCTGCGACCGGGAGACCCATGGGGCGGCGCACAATTGGCCCAGCGTCGTCCGGGTTAGGGGAGGGTTTGGCCATCGCACTCTAGAGACTCCTGTGGCGGGCCGGGTGCATGCATGCTGACATGGTCACCAGTGTTACGGTGTTTCCTGTGACACGTTGGTGTGGCTGGCTTCCAGATTAAGCAGGCATTGTGTCAAGAAGCAGTGCGGTTTGGTTCAGTTGTGTTTTGGAGGACGCATGGCTCTCGACCTTCGCCTCTCCCAAGACCATATGGGAGTTGCAGCGATGAGACAAGTGGGACACCACGAAATTGTGGAGGAAAATGGGTAAACATATATTTTTTTAATGAATTCTAAATAAATCACTGACAGTGTCACCAGCAAAGCACCCCCACACCACCTCTATGCTTCATGGTGGGAACCACACACAAAGACAGCGGTTGGAACCAAAAATCTCAAATTTGGACTCATCAGACCAAAGGACAGACAGTTGTTTCTCTTTGCTTATTTGAGCTGTTCTTGCCATAATATGGACTTGGTCTTTTACCAAATAGGGCTATCGTCTGTATACCACCCCTACCTTGTCACAACACAATTGATTGGCTCAAACGCATTAAGGAAGGAAATTCCACAAATTAACTTTTAACAAGGCACACCTGTTAATTGAAATGCATTCCAAGTGACTACCTCATGAAGCTGGTTGAGAGAATGCCAAGATTGTGCAAAGCTGTCAAGGGTGGCTACTTTGAAGAATCTCATCAAATATATATTTAACACTTTTTTGGTTACTACATGATTCCATGTGTTGTTTCATAGTTTTGATGTCTAAACAATTATTCCACAATATAGAAAATAGTAAAAATAAAGAAAAACACTTGACAGAGTAGGTGTGTCCAAACTTTTGACTGGTACTGTGTATATTTTTTTTAACGCTCTCTACTTGTTAGTGTTCCAAACAGGACATTTGTCTTTTTACCTAAACATGCAAACACCATCAGATAGAATTCATAGCAAGCAATGCACTGGATTGACATTCAGATGGACTGGAATGACATCTAACTGAAAGCCACACCCCAAATAAGCCAAGAATAGGACTGCATTGAGGCAGAAACCACTGTGCTTCTATGGCTATATGCACCATGCCACTGCTTAGTTCATTAGCAAACAAGACAGCTCATAATCCAGTGCCTTTATCACAGTCACACTTATACTTTAATTAGCTTCAAATGCAAAATTATCTCAACCCCATGGCAAAATGTGTAGAATAGCATGAGATTAGCTATAAAAACAGCAGTTTCCTCTCTACCCAATGACAAAATGTGTAGAATTGCAGGAACTTAGACGTTGTGTTTTTTTTGGGCCCACCCACATTTCTGCAGGCCCACCCACAAAAAATGTCTGGCCAAAGCTATTGATCGCGTGACACCACTCATTCCCGCATTTGAAGTCAAATAAGTTAGTTGAGATGGCGTCCCATGTCAGAGATTTATGTAGACATAACATGCAGTTTGAGCTACACCGGGAAGTGACGTTGCAGGCTAGCTCAGTGCTGCCCCCTCTCATTGAGTATCTCAAATTGAAGGCCGACCAGGGTACTGCAGGCTGCCATTAGCTACAAAATGATCCTCATTTGTGTACGATTTTAAAATAATCAGGAAATACACCTGGTGTAGTAAAAGTAATTATTGGTGCCATGATTGTCATCAAAAATTATATTTTTATTTACACAAAGATTGCCGTTTTTCCCTTCACTATAATGGGGGGATCTTGATTTCTGCAAACAATGCCTGTAGTACCACGGTCGGCCTTGAACTTTGTGGATTCAATGAGAAGGGAGAGGAGTCCTTCTCCCCTGGTCACAACCCATAAAGCTCCACCACAGACACACACACGGTCCACTCCCTTCACAATGCAGGGCAGTCTTACCCTAAAGCATAGCGTACTTGTCTGTCCATTCTCTCGCTAGTCTATTATACCTGATATGGAAGGAAAAGTCCTATATTATAAAGATATGACATTATAGGAATTAACTATTATTTAGCACCTATCTCGTTCAAGTCTTGGATCAAAAAGTAGCATAATATTTTTCACAAATATTAGAGTATGCAGTTCATGAACAAAATGTAGAACAAAGCTGGGTCTACAGTATACTTACTTTTCAGTATCTGTTTTGTAGATACGGGCGATTTCTGGCACTAACGGGTCGTCAGGGTTGGGGTCACATAAGAGAGAACAAATGGACAAAAGTACTGAAAAGGAGATTAAAAATAAGTATTAGAAGTGGATCTTAGGCATGTGAATTGAAATGAAGTCACAAGGTAAAAATGTGTATCACAAAGCATGAAAAACAACGGACATCCTACCTTTAGAGATAGTTAATGCTGGAGACCACTGTGATCTCAAAATATCCAGGCAGATGCTGCCGTTACTGTTAATATTTGGGTGATAAATTCTTGTGGTGAATGCTAGCTGCAATGAAAAGGTTGGAGCAGCAATCAAACACATGATTACATAAGATCAACGGAAACCATACTCCTCAATCGTCTACATGCATCAAGAAAACTATTAATTGTAATAGAACAGAGGAACAGGAGAGGAAATAATTACCTTAGGTGGCTTGAAGGGGTAGTCTGTGGGGAAATGAATGGTCAGGAAAAAAACGCCACCTTGGTATGGACTGTCATTCTGAAAAGAAACTAAAATGTCAACGGACACACTGACCAGCCAAAACGAATGCAACTTCCATGAGCAAACACTTCATAAATTATACTTACAGGCCCCATAATTGTAGCTTGCCAATGAAACACTGCAAAACCAGAAAGTAGATAGTTAGAAACATGTTTCAATGTTGAGAATGTTCGCTCAAATAAAAGTGCTTAGTTTGGCCTTACTGTCATCTCCAACAGGGCCGGCGGAACACTGTGCAGGAGGGTCCCTGGCCAGGTCGTTCAGCTCCTGAAAGAGGGACCAAACCAGGACACCATCAGTCCCACTGTTCCCCTACCAACATGGTTATTGAGTTTCTCATCCCTTCAACTCCACCTATTTAGTTGATCCAGCATAATGGCTGTGGTTGCAAACACGTGTGCATTGGTGATTATTTTATAGGACAACTGGAAACAGCAAACTCCATGATACTGCTACTGCACAGACCTCACAGTTGTAATTCGAAGGGCATTTACATTGCTGCCATTGCAAAGAGCACTGCACAGTAAGTATTTCTAAAGGTTAATTAGGGACGGAGGAAAAGAGGAATCAATTTTCATAATGACACAGCACAATGACTAGTCTTGGCCCTAGTGAAAGTGGGAAGTGACTTAACAGGTTTCTTGTATTGCAGTGGTAGAGAACATGAGCCCTGCCAGAGCAAACACTTCAGGAAACCAGATTAGGTAAGAACTTCTTCGGCCAATAAATACAATTATATTTGTCATGTGCTTCGTAAACAACAGGTGTAGACTAGTGGTCACAATACCACAGGGTTAAAAATTCTGAGTAGCCTAGAGTTCTGTTCGCCCCATCCCCTTGTTCACATTTTCTAAATGTTCTACGCATGTGCTTCGCAAAAACCTGTCACTGAAATTCACATTCTACTCAATACAACAAACTGAATTTAACTTCACACTGTATAATAGAATACTGCATAGAATTTCTGATTTGCAAAGGCCTACCTGTGATTTGGCTGGAGGAATGGGAGGAAGGAATATACATGTATAATGATCTGCAAGTTATTGTGGCAGTAAGGGAAAACACTGCATTAAACTTTTACTCAGTTAACACACACACACACAGCTCCCAACTTATAACATTAGGCACCATATAACATTTAAGAACCACCAGAAAGATAATTTAAATATATTTTAGGATTACATTGAAGCACATCTCATGAGTAGCAGACCCTTTTCCTTTCTTCCTGTGCCAATCAAATTTGCCTAGACCTACTGTCAAGCCCAAGAAACTCCTGGCAGATGAACTTAAACTGGACCCTAAACTCATCGAGATGGAGGACGCATATGAATGGCACTTCCATCCCCGATGGACAGCCCAGATCTATAGATCTATTCTCAGGTGAGCCAAGTGTCTGAAGGGAACCAAAATTATTCATTCATTAATGAAAACTTCTCCGAAAAGGAACACCTCAAAAGAAAGGAACTGCTGCCACGACTAATTGAAGAACAAAAGAAAGGCAACATCGCATACCTGAAGTATGATCAGCTGGTCGTTCATCCCCCATCTCATAGGCCTATGGCAAGTCACTCAGCTATATTACACTGATTTGACACACACGCATTCACACTAACAGATACACATATTTACTGTACTTTGTTAATGCGTTTCACCTAACCTCAAGCGGATCCTTTGTCCGAACCACCCAGGGCATTTGAACTGATTCCAGAGGCTGACCCAAAACGCTGCAGAAGAGGCAGACGGAGTGGTCTTCTGGTCAGACTTCGTTGGCGTGCACAACACCCACCGCTGCCGAGTATATTACTTGCTAATGTCCAGTCTAGATAACAAGGTAGACGAAAATAGGCCAAGGGTTGCTTTCCAGAGAGAAATCAGGGATTGTAACATACTCTGTTTCACGGAAACATGGCTCTCTCGGGATATAGCCACCTGGATTCTTTGTGTGTCGCGCCGAAAGGAATAAATATATCTCCTGGAAGAAGATGGACAGCGTGTATGTTTCATGATTAACGACTCATGGCGTAATTGTAATAACATACAGGAACTCAATTCCTTTTGTTCACCCGACCTAGAATTCTTCAATCAAATGCCGACCGTATTATCTCCCAAGAGAATCCTCCTCGGATATTGTCACAGCCGTGTATATCCCCCCTCAAGCCGATACCACGACAGCCCTCAAGGAACTTCACTGGACTTTATGCAAACCATATATCCTGAGGCTGCATTTATTGTAGCTGGGGATTTTAACAAGGCAAATTTGAGAATAAGGCTACCTAAATTCTATCAGCATATTGACTGTAGCACTCGCGCAAGAAAAACACTGGATTACTGGTAATCTAACTTCTGCAATGCATACAAGGCCCTCCCCCGCTCTCCCTTCGTCATATCTGACCACGACTCCATTTTGCTCCTCCCTTCATATAGGCAGAAACTCAAAACAGGATGTACCCGTGCTAAGAACTATTCAAAAGGTGGTCTGACCAATCGGAATCCACGCTTCAAGATTGTTTTTAACACGCAGACTAGAATATGTTCCGGGTATCCTCAGAGAGTAATATCGACGTAAACGCTGATGATTCGGTGAGTTAGTTTATAAGGAAGTGTATAGATGTTGTACCCACTGCCTATTAAAACCTATCCTAACCAGAAACCGTGGATAGATGGTGACAGTCGCACAAAACTGAAAGCGCGAACCACTGCACCATGGAAAGGTGACTGGGAATATGGCCGAATACAAACAGCGTAGTTATTCCCTCCACAAGGCAATCAAACAAGTGAAATGTCAGTATAGAGACAAAGTGGAATCGCAAATCAACGGCTCCGACGCGAGACGTATGTGGCCGGGTCTACAGACAATCACGGACTACAAAAGGAAAACCAGCCACGTCACAGACAAAACACCTTTGCCTGCTTTGAGGATAATACAAGGATTGCGGGCTCTCCTTCGCCGACGTGAGTAAGACATTTAAACGCGCTAACCCTCGCAAGGCTGCCGGCCCAGACAGCACCCCTAGCCACGTCCTCTGAGCATGCACAGACCAGCTGGCTGGAGTGTTTACGGACATATTCAATCTCTCCCTATCCCAGTCTGCTGTCCCCACATGCCAAGAAGGCAAAGGTACCAAAGTAAGCAAAAGGTAACTGAACTAAATGACTACCACCCCATAGCACTAACCTCTGTCATCATGATGTGCTTTGAGAGACTAGTCAAGGATCATATCACCTCCACCTTACATCCTAGACAAGGTCTGGGCAACTCCATTCCTCTGGGGCCTGATTGGTGTCACACTTGCCACACCTAACACACATAACTCTAATAATCAACTAATCATGATCTTCAGTTAAAAATGCAATTAGTTTAAAATCAGATGAGCTTTCTAGGGATGGGGGAAAAGTGTGACACCAATCAGGCCCCAGAGGACTGGAATTGCCCAGGCCTGCCCTAGAACCACTTCAATTTGGTTACCGCCCCAATAGGTCCAAAGATGATGCAATCACCATCACACTGCCCTATCCCATCTGGACAAGAGGAATACCTATGTAAGAATGCTGTTCATTGACTACAGCTCAGCATTCAACACCATAGTACCCTCCAAGCTCATTAAGCTGGAGGCCCTGGGTCTCAACCCCTGACGGGCCGCCCCAGGTGGTGGAGGTAGGAAACAACATCTCCACTTCGTTGATCCTCAACACTGGGGCCCCACAAGGGTGCGTCCTCAGCCCCCTCCTGTACTCCATGTTCACCCATGACTGCGTAGCCATGCATGCCTCCAACTCAATCAGGAAGTTTGCAGACGACAACAGTAGTAGGCTTGATTACCAACAACGACGAGACAGCTTACAAGGAGGAGGTGAGGGCCCTGGGAGAGAGGTGCAAGGAAAATAACCTTATCACTCAACGTCAACAAAACAAAGGAGCTGATCGTGGACTTCAGGAAACAGCAGAGGGAGACCCTCCCTAACCACATTGACGGGACAGCAGTGGAGAAGGTTGAAAGTTATGTTCCTTGGTGTACAAATCACAGACAAACTGAAATGGTCCACCCACACAGTGTGGTGAAGGCACACTTTCTTCAGGAGGCTGAAGAAATGTGGCTTGTCACTAACAGAGAGGCTGCTGCCTACATAGACTTGAAATCATTGTCCACTTTAATAATGTTTACATATCTTGCATTACTCATCTCATACGTACAGTTGAAGTCGGAAGTTTACATACACTTAGGTTGGAGTCATTAAAACTAGTTTTTCAACCACTCCACAAATTTCTTGTTAACAAACTATAGTTTTGGCAAGTCGGTTAGGACATCTACTTTGTATATGACACAAGTCATTTCTCCAACAATTGTTTACAGATTATTTCACTTATAATTCAGTGTATCACAATTCCAGTGGGTCAGAAGTTTACATGCACTAAGTTGACTGTGCCTTTAAACAGCTTGAAAAATTCCAGAAAATTATGTCATGGCTTTAGGAGCTTGGAATGGAATAAGAATATATACATATAAATATATGGATGAGCAATGATAGAGCGGCATAGGCAAGATGGTTTAAAAAACAATATATACAGTTGAAGGCAGAAGTTTACATACACCTTAGCCAAATACATTTAAACTCAGTTTCACAATTCCTGACCTTTAATCCAAGTAAAAATTCCCGGTCTTAGGTCAGTTAGGATCACCACTTTATTTTAAGAATGTGAAATGCCAGAATAATAGTAGAGAACGATTTAATTCAGCTTTTATTTATTTCATCACATTCCCAGTGGGTCAGAAGTTTACATACACTCAATTAGTATTTAGTAGCATTGCCTTTAAATTGTATAACTTGGGTCAAACATTTCAGGTAGCCTTCCACAAGCTTCCCACAATAAGTTGGGTTAATTTTGGCCCATTCCTCCTGACAGAGCTGGTGTAACGGTCAGGTTTTTAGGCCTCCTTGCTCGTACACGCTTTTTTAGTTCTGCCGACAAATTTTCTATAGGATTGAGGTCAGGGCTTTGTGATGGTCACTCCAATACCTTGACTTTGTTGTCCTTAAGCCGTTTTGCCACAACTTTGGAAGTATGCTTGGGGTCATTGTCCATTTGGAAGACCCATTTGTGACCAAGCTTTAACTTCTTGACTGATGTCTTGAGATGTTGCTTCAATATATCCACATAATTTTCCATCCCCATGATGCCATCTATTTTGTGAAGTGCACCAGTCCCCCCTGCAGCAAAGCACCCCCACAACATGATGCTGCCACCCCCATGCTTCACAGTTGGGATGGTGTTCTTCGGCTTGCAAGCGTACCCGTTTCCTCCAAACATAACAATGGTCATTATGGCCAAACAGTTCTATATTTGTTGCATCAGACCAGAGGACATTTCTCCAAAAAGTACGATATTTTTCCCCATGTGCAGTTACAAACCGTAGTCTGGCTTTTTTATGGCGGTTTTAGAGCAGTGGCTTCTTCCTTGCTGAGCGGCCTTTCAGGTTATGTCGATATAGGACTTGTTTTACTGTGGATATAGATACTTTTGTACCTGTTTCCTCCAGCATCTTCACAAGGTCCTTTGCTGTTGTTCTGGGATTGATTTACAGTTTTCGCACCAAAGTACGTTTATCTCAAGCTTCTAAAGCCATCACATTTTCTGGAATTTTCCAAGCTGTTTAAAGGCACAGTCAACTTAGTCTATGTAAACTTCTGACCCACTGGAATTGTGATACAGTGAATTATAAGTTAAATAATCTGTCTGTAAACAATTGTTGGAAAAATGTATTGGGTCATGCACAAAGTAGATGTCCTAACCGACTTGCTAAAACTATAGTTTGTTAACAAGAAATTTGTGGAGTGGTTGAAAAACGAGTTTTAATGACTCCAACCTAAGTGTATGTAAACTTCTGACATCAACTGTATATCTTTACCAAATCTATGCAAACTGGTATTGTTCCTAAATATTAGAAAATTGTTATCCCCATCTTTAAAATCTGTGGATCGAAGATGTTTTACAAATAGTCACCCAATATCTGTACTACCAATTTTTTCTAAAATCCTAGAAAAATTGGTGTATAAAAGAATGTTGAAACATTTTAAAAAATCAACTATTCTCTGTGAGCACCAATATGGTTTTCGTAAAAAATATTCCACAGATAAAGCTCTTTTGCAACTTGTGAATAAAATATTTACAGCCCTTAAAAATGAATACGCTCTTGGCATCTTTTTAGATTTATCCAAAGCGTTTGACACGGTTGACAAACTATTACTTTCTAAATTGCATTATTACGGTTTTCATGATTATATAGTTATGTTTATGATAGAGAATTTTTTTAGGCAAATGGCATTAGCATCTACCAGGGCCAAGATATCCTGTGGCGTCCCACAGGGTTTGATAATTGGACCTTTGTTATTCATAATCTATATCAATGACCTTGCTGCTGTGTCTTCTACCGTACTTCCCATTCTCTTTGCTGATGATACCAATTAGATTTTCATCACACAAGAATTTTGATTTACTAATTAATGAAGCCAACTCAGGCATGGCCACATTT
This sequence comes from Salvelinus namaycush, assembly GCF_016432855.1. Lineage (NCBI taxonomy): Eukaryota > Metazoa > Chordata > Actinopteri > Salmoniformes > Salmonidae > Salvelinus > Salvelinus namaycush. Next base: position 28,796,529 of record NC_052311.1, read on the forward strand.
TCTGAATGGTTCCAGATAAACAAATTATATTTAAATGTTAACAAAAATCCAACTTTATTGTATTCACTAGTAAGAACATGAAATATTGTAATACTGAGCAAGGATCTCAATTGGTGGGAATGAAATGGAACAAGTCACATCCACTAGATTCCTTGGAGTTCTAATTTATGAAAAGTTATCCTGGAAAAATCATATTCAATTTGTCTGCAGCAAAGTGATGAAATATGTTGGTATCATCAGAAAAATGTGTGGTTTGGTTCATCAGGCTCACCAACAGATGCATATCTGTATTCCCAGTCATGTGAAATCCATAGATTTGGGTCTAATTTATTTACTTCCATTGACTGATTTGCTTATAAGAACTGTAACTCAGTTAAATCTTTGAACTTGTTGCATTTAGATTTTTGACCAGTATAAATCTGCGCAAATCAAAATAGGAAGAAAAAAAGGTAACACCTGTAAAAAGGGTAATTTTAAAAACCATTTAGGCTAGAGACAAGCCGTTCTCTGCTGTAAAGCTGCAAGCATGCCAGCCGCAAAGCTGTGCTCCATTTCCCCTCTCTGGAGCTCAGAGTCTGCATGAGAGCGAACTTGCAGTGTAATCAGACTGGCCTGTGCTCATGGTTATAACAGGCGATTACATTATACAATGTATCAACTTCTCTCGCTCTGCTCCAATGTCACAAATGTACAAATATAACAGAAGACTCATCAGGGTCTGCATCCCTGCTCGCCATCACGGTTAACTATATTTTAAAAACGGATGGCGCAACAGATGCACAGGAAGAGCGGATGGAGAGAAGCAGGTGAGTGAGGGTTGGCAGGGGATGCGGCTGGCGGATTACAGCTGCCACGTGATTTGCACATTAAAGTGAAGTGGATATTATTAGACCGGCGCATACTAGTGGCTTTTGCTTAAATTCAACTGAATTTAGGAACAAAACTGCCTTCATAAAACTTTTATAATAGGTGCCAGCTGGTTCTTTAGAAGAGCTGAAAAACGTGGTAGTATCATATGAAACGGTACTCTAAAATGTTGGTATCATAAGTATCATGATGTTTTGGTACTGTGATATTACCTTGGTATCGGTATACCGTGCAACTAATAGTGAAATATTTACTTACGGGCACTTCCCAACAATGCAGAGCGAACAATAGAAAAATTATAACACAAGGAATAAATACACAATGAGTAACGATAACTTGGCTATATACACGGGGTACCAGTACCAAGTCGATGTGCAGATGTAATTGAGGTAGATATGTACATATACAGTAAAGTATGCAAGTATTCAGACCCCTTGACCTTTTCCACTTTGTTACGTTACAGCCTTATTCTAAAATTGATTAAATTTTGCGTGTCAAAATATATAATAGCACTGTCAAAGCTGTACGAAAAAGTCTGCAAACAAGCAAACACAGGCCACGAACGATGTGTTTACAATAGCGCTTTGGTAATACAGCATCATTTGTTCGACCGCAACTTCTGGGGTAGCTAGCTTTAGCTTGGTACCTAGCTAGCACCAATACAACCAGCCTGAAAACAATGACCAGTAAAAACTGAAGTCATTTCCATTATTCTTAGCAACGATTTAGGAATCCTTGTGAGTAAGTATTAGCTAGGTTGCCACTTGTTGTTCGCCTATTGAAATTGAACTTCAGCTCATGAAAATAAATAGCTAGCCAGCTACTTAACCCTGTTGCCCAAAGATAACATTATAAGCAGCCAGCTAGCTTCATCTGGCTAGTTATGCTCGACTGGACCGGGTTGTTTTGTGAAGCTAGCCACAACAATTAGGCACAATAGTGAGATTTGCCGTCTGCCTTCAAAATAAAAGTATGTCAATGACAGTGATGCAAATGAATACAAACAGCAGAATTACGTCATACTTATATTTTGAAGGCTAACCGCAAAGTCCACTATTGTGGCTAGCTTCACATAGATGGGTCCAACCATTAATCAAATAAGAACTGTCTTATAAATTACGGTTATTTTAGATGACACATAGCAATATAGTTATCTAGCTAACTATAGCTAATGAAACAATGTTTTGCTATGTTTTTGGGGAAGAACATTGTTTGCATCCATAAGCTAGCTAGCTTTTTTTATGACCAGCACTCTAGGTGCGCGAGACAACTTTACCAGCACCATAGCATACGTATCGATGAATCATTGTGACATGAAATATGAGTGATAGTGTAATCAATGTGTAACTACGTAAAAAATGAACGTGTTAAATTATTATATGACGTGCAGTCATATTCAGGTCCAGATTGGTCAACAAGCTTATTTGACACGTCAAATAGTGTTATAGTATATTTTTTGACACGAAAAGACCCAAACGGCGTTCCATAGCAAAGACCCAAACGGCATTCCATAGAAATCCTGGTTGAGAATGAAACGACTGAACAAACAAACGAAACAGCAAGTAAGTGAAAAAAATTGGTTTTGATTATGTTTTACTGGTATTGGGGACATACATAAACACAAACACAATAACCTTTGGTCAGTGTGATGTGTGTAACCTTTATTTAACTAGTCAAGTCAGTTAAAAACAAATTCTTATTTACAATGACGGCCTACCCCGGCCAAACCCGGACGACGCTGGGAATCACAATAACGCCCTATGGGAATCACAATCACGGCCGGATGTGAGACAGTCTGGATTCGAACCAGGGACTGTAGTGACACCTCTTGCACTGAGATGCAGTGCCTTAGACCGCTGTGTCCATGTGTGTGTTTTAACTATTTAACTGTACTAGAATGCTTAAAAGGCCGATTTTATTTTATTTTATATATATTGGTATCGTTTTTTTTGGGCAAGGAAAATATTGGGTATCGGTGCATCACTAATTTCTACAAACCTGTTTTCGCTTTGTCATAATGGGGTATTAGGGGGAAGATAGATTTGAATATATTATTTAATCTATTTTAGAATAAGGCTGTATTCTAACAAAATGTGTAAAAAGGGAAGTGGTCTGAATACTTTCCAAACGCACTGTAGGTAGGGATAAAATGACTAGGCAACAGGATAGACAGCATATGTGGTGAGTCAATAGAGTTAGTGCAAAAAGGCTCAATGCAGATAACCAATAGCCACCTGTACTAAATATTTAGCAGTCTTAAGGCTTGGAGGTAGAAGCTGTTCAGGGTCCTGTTGATTACAGTCTATATTCCATATGGGTCTGATTGGGAGAGGATGAGAATGTTTGTCATCAAATAGATCAGTAAAAGAGGTGTAAGTCAAGCCTTGAACAGGTAGGAAGCTGTGGGCTGTATTTCCGTCAGGCACAGGTGCAAAGCTGAGATAGCGTATAAACATACACAGCTGTCACTCAACCAGTAACAGGCTAACAGCCTGTGTGACATGGGCTTAGGATTCCTCTACTATGGTCAACTAACCGGTTAGAAAGATCAACACTCAACCATTATGTAAATACAGACCTGCTATAACTCAGTAATAAACATAGGACTGTAAAGACTTGAGTGATGCGTATGTGAGTTGAGGCAAGTAATTAGTATCTAGCGATAGGGAATACAGAACTTTGCATGATAGATGAAAGCCTAACAAATTGTGGCAATGTCTTACTCAAACACCTGAGTCAGAATGAGGATTGGCCTGACCAGTGTTATACTGTGGGAGCCCAAACGGGAGGGAAAGACAACAGCAGCATTGCTGTCAGTATGTGTCTATCTGCACTCAAGCACTTCTCTGTGGTTGAGCAAACCTAAAGAGTGGGCTTAGTGAAATTAGAAAGGTTTTTGATAAGAAGCAAAGTTATATGCATCGTACTTAATGTTTAGGTCTACATTTTGTTGTTGGTTTCATAAACTATGCTGGGTTCAATTCAGTTCAATTGTGTCAGTATCTTTGAAACTATAATCTATCAAAATAAAGTTGCACACTCCATAAATAAACTCACAGCACTTTAATGGGTATTTACCAACGTGTCGGCATAACTGTACCTTATTGGTTATTCACCATTAGTCAGCACCTCCACACAAACTTATTTTTCTGGGTGTGTGCCAGCTCATGTTTTTTAATCTACTAGTACCTTTGAAACTAATTCCAATAGGTTCTTTATGCTAGAAGTTAATTGTACAGTAACAACCAATGTTCCCCTTTATTTTCAGGCAGGACTCAAAGGGCTTTGAAGCAACATCCAGGGATACCAACAATTTATTTTTAGGCATGGGCCCTGTCCCACTTAAGGTGAACAGCTAGCAGCATAGGCCAACATTAGTTTACATCTATTCAAACTGAACGTTTATAAGATACTCCTTACATAAAAACATCCTCAACAAAAAAAAGTTTCAAGGATGTAGGCATTGGTTTAACACCTACTACAGCAATGTAATGTTGGTGACCTCATCCATGGTGTTTTAGTTTGAATGTTTGCCAATGACAATAGGCATACCTATCACTTAATGCCATGGCCCTATAACATTCAAAGCTGAGTAATATGGTATGCTTTCAACTAACTACATTTTCTTGCATTTTCAACTCAAGTGTCAGTGAATGACACCTCTAAACCAAGATTAGGAGAGGTGTTTAATGTAGAACTTGGCTTAGGGGGGCACAGCAATTCCAGACTAACATAGTAGTAACACCACAGCAGCTAGCTAAGTCTATTTTTATGCCCGTGTTTCTTAAAATAGTAGAGGCCAGAAAAAAATACCCACACCAGGATAACACTTGACTCGGCCAGCTTGCATGACAAGGTTTATATTTCCAGCAAGGAACTCCAACCCGAAACATGCCACGAGCTGGTAACGTTAGTGGTATGCAACAGCCTTATCCTCCCTCTCATCAGGTTTCACCATATCTCGTTAACTCCAGTAGAAGTTTAAGGGATAACGTTACTAGCTTACAAACTTTACACGAACTAACCTAACGTTAGTCGAGTCATTTAGCTTGGATTTTAGCTACTTAGATTCTTTACTAATGTTTTGGTCACACTCACTTTAAAGTGGCTAAAACTAGCTGACATTAGCTAGCTAAGCTAGGCCCTGCTGCCACTTTGCTACTGCTAGCTAAAATGGCTAACCAAAAGCCAAAGCAGCACGCTTGGCTAGCTAACGTTATAGCGAGCTAAGGTTATAGCGAGCTAGCTAACGTTACAGCGAGCTAGCTAACGTTATAGTCAGCTGCCCACTGTACAACGACATTAACTAACGTAGTTATCTAACTAAAACGACATATCAATTTCACCACATTAGCTACCTGCTACAGAAGATATAACTTATTAAGCAGTATTTACGGCAAAGCGTCAAACAATCCATTTACCTTGTGAATTCGTTTTAAGGCCATTCTGCCAGTGCGTAGCAGGGAGCGGTTGTCGAAGAGGGAGAGCACAGGCTAGCTACGTGATGCTAACTAGCATATATCAATTAGCTGTAGTGTAAGGCGAACTACCTAACGTGTTAGTTACCTAGCTAGCTTTACAAAAACTGACAATTTTACTTTTACAGTTGAGACAAGGGTATCAATATAGAATGATATTCTGGCTTTCCTTTGTCGACAGCCTTTGACTGCACTGATATTATAACGTTGCCGTTACAAACTTGACCAGCCGAATGATTACGTTAGCTCGGCTCGTTCTTCTGGTCACGACTGTGATGTGAGCAATATTCGCGATGAGTACAATCAGCGGTTCGCCTTCAAAAGAAAAGTCCCGCATTGAAACTGATGCAAACGGATACAAATAGTTCAATCATGCCACAATTGGACTAGGTAATGCTAAACAAGGTTGGAATGTCCTTACATAAAGACAATCATTTATTCATTTTACAATAAACAGTAAAAATCTGTTGAAATCTCAAAACGTTTGACAGCTGCACCATTGAAAGTCTCTTGACTGGCTGCATCACTGCTTGGTACTAAGAGGCTCCTGAACAGCTTCTATCCCCAAGCTATAAGACTTCTAAAAAGCTAACAAAATGGATGCACAGACTATCTGTATTGACCCTTATATTATATTTTTTTTTTTTGCACTGTCTCTATGCATACGCACACACTCTATGCACATTCTACCCACTCACTCACACACACTCACTCCAACACACACACACTTCATTTGCTCACACACATTCATACTGACTCACACATGCACATACAATCATCATATACTGTATATCCTATAGTCAGTCACAAGTGTGTGTGTGTGTGTGAGAGAGAGAGAGAGAGAGAGAGAGAGAGAGAGAGAGAGAGAGAGAGAGAGAGAGAGAGAGAGAGAGAGAGAGAGAGAGAGAGAGAGAGAGAGAGAGAGAGAGAGAGAGCGAGAGAGAGAGAGAGAGAGAGAGAGAGAGAGAGAGAGAGAGTGCATGAGAGAGAGTTTGTGGTGTTATTTTTCCATATTAATGGATTGGAGAGTTTTGTTGATGTGAGTTGGTGCCCGTTTGATGACATCTGGTTGACATCAGATTGAATTAATTTATTCATTTAATTAAATCCATTAAAGGGGCAATCTGGGATTGGTACATCAATTTTTTGACTTTTAAATTATTAAAATATAGCCATTGATTTTTGAAGAATGTAACTTAGAAATGCCTCATGAGCAACAGTCTTACCCCATCAGAACCCAAAATATAAGCTTGGTTTACTTCAAGCCATACAGAAACACTGTTTTGCTTCAAAACATGATTACAACTATAATTTTGATCTCAAGGATGGTCAGTCCTTGCATCCATATGTGAGAGTTCTTGCGTCTATGTGTACATTTTTGCTGCCCCATTCCTCAGCTGTTTACCAAATAAAGTGGGGGAGATGCTTTGTTATTGTTTGATTGCCCCTTTAAAAGTGGAAGACCTGCAGGACTATTCAATGTCCATGATTCAGATTTACTAGCTCATAATAATGACTTACTATCTCATAACTCTGATTTACAATCTCATGCATAGTGCATAGTCTGATTTTTGTTTGGGGGGTGGCGGGAACAAGCTTCCATAATTATGCCATGGAGCGAAGGGAAGATTTAGAGCCGTTTTAAAGCTCAGTTTAAAAGCCAATTTCCTGCAATTTTACATTTTTCCATGTCTTATGTGTATCATATCATACCAGGAGTCGAATCCCAACCCGAATTCCCCCCCCCCCCCCCCAAATTAACAAAAATAATTCAACTCTGGGCCCACGGTCCATATTGAGTAATACTTCTGTGGCAGAAGCTGTGGCAAAATGGCTTAAGGACAACAAAGTCAAGGTATTGGAGTGGCCATCACAAAGCCCTGACCTCAATCCTATAGAACATTTGTGGGCAGAACTGAAAAAGCGTGTGCGAGCAAGGAGGCCTAAAAACCTGACTCAGTTACACCAGCTCTGTTAGGAGGAATGGGCCAAAATTCACCCAACTTATTGTGGGAAGCTTGTGGAAGGCTACCGAAACGTTTGACGCAAGTTAAACCATTTAAAGGCAATGCTACCAAATACTAATTGAGTGTATGTAAACTTCTGACCCACTGGGAATGTGATGAAAGAAATTAAAGCTGAAATAAATCGTTCTCTCTACTATTATTCTGACATTTCACATTCTTAAAATAAAGTGGAGATCCTAACTGATCTAAGACAGGGAATTTTTACGAGGATTAAATGTCAGGAATTGTGAAAAACTGAGTTTAAATGTATTTGGCTAAGGTGTATGTAAACTTCCGACTTCAACTGTAGTTTTCATTTTTTTTATCATTCTCCATATTGTCCATGACTTTCTAGTAGATAGACCATATGGTTCAAAAGAAAATAGCCTAATTAATGAAAATAGCATATAATCAACAATGGCATTATTTTAAATTTAAGGACTGGTTTGCCCAAGTGATTCCATATATTGAAACTAATTCAGTGGAGTTTTCCCTTTCCCCTTCTCTTCACGAGTCACGGATCACATGACTCGTGACTTTGCTTGATGCAGGCTTTGCTCTGTTCCTTTGTCAGTGCATACATGATTCACAAATCCGCGAACTGTGAGCAAGTTCATTATTTTATTGACAGTGAACTTCCGAATGAGCTATTTTTGTCAAAAGTACTATTGTTTTGTACTATTGTTTTGAGTCAGGATATGGGTACTTTTCCACCAAAAATGTTTGAGATTATTTTATATCGTTACGCTCTGTAGCCGACTACGTAGCCGACAGCAGCAGAGATGGGTAGCATGAGCGCCCGCGTGGGGGAAACCCTGCTACGTAGAAACATCATGATATGCCCGTATATAAAGCTTGATGTTACAGATTACATTTTTAGTGGGGGTCTACTAACCACTGGTCTGGCAACCATCATTACGCACACCTGTTCCCCATAGTTACGCACACCTGGACCTCATCATCACCTTGATTATTCTCCCTTTATTTAGCTCTCAGTAGCTTCAGTCATCAGGCAGTATTGGTTTTGTCACGTTCAGTACACTTCTCCTGTTATGTTTGCCTTTTTCTAATGATGAATTAAACTCACCTTCTGCACCTGCTTCCTGACTCCCAGTGTATACTTTAAAGAATGCTGCCTCGCTATATGGAAGCAGCAGAAAAGAAAGACATCTCCCAGACGTTTGGCGAACAGGGACACCTACTCCGCCAACACCACGATCAGCTGGCGCAATTGGGTGTGGCTATGGATGATGTCCTCCGCATCCTCCACTGCCTCGACACCATCCAAGAGAATTCACCTCCAACTAGCGGAGGGCCTCCTACCACGAGTAGTTCCAGCGAACCAGCCCCCAAGCCTACACAGCAGACTGCCCAGGGAAGCGATTTCCGACTGTCCCTCCCAGACAAGTATGATGGGACTCCATCCAAATGCCGTGGATTCCTACTCCAGTGCTCCCTCTATTTCACCCATCAGACAGGAGCCCCCACCACGAGAGGTCCAAGGTTGCAACAGTCATTTCCCCGCTGATCGGCCTGGCGTTGGAGTGGGCTACAGCCGTCTGGGAGAGAGGAGAGGAAGAGCTGGGTTCCTACGACAGGTTCATGGCGGTCTTCAAGCATCCACCGGAAGGCAGAGAGGGAGGTGAGTGAATATTCCAACTCCCGCAGGATGCCCAGTCTGCATCCTGCTGGACCGTGGCAACCTCCCACGGATGGAATGAGCCGGTGCTACACACCCTATTCCGAAGACGAATGTGCGAGGAGGTCCAGACGGAGTTGACGTGCCGGGACTACCACCTTTCCTTGAGACGCGCTCATCGCAATAGCCATCCGTCTGGCCAACCTTCTTCGGGAGCGCCGGCGTTCCCCTTCGCCTCTCGCCCTCCTCCTTTGGCCGTCCTGAGGCAGAGCCTGAACCCATGGAGGTAGGGGCCACACACCTCTCCGTCGCCGGAGACAGCTGGGGCTCTGTTTCTATTGCGGCCAGGAGGGGCACCAGCTTCAGCGGTGTTTGGTGTATCCCGACCCTGGGTCCACAGGGGCAGAGGAGCGGCCTCATGATCATCCGTCTCCCGCGGTAGGCTTGAGTATTCCATCATCGCTTTCCGCCAAACCGTTCCTGGTTTCCATTTCACTGGCTGGACGTCCCTCATGTGTTGTCTCTTCAGCTCTAGGGGACTCCGGTGCCATGGGGAATTTAATCTACCAGGCCCTCGCCTCCTCCCTGAACACCCCCTTGTACCAGCTGCCCTCTCCTTTTCAGGTTCTAGCCCTGGATTATCGACCATTGGGATCTGGTACAATCACGCACATCACAGCACCATTCACCATCACCGTTGGACCCATTCACCAAGAAAGCCTTCCCCTCCTCATCACAGCACCCATACACAAAGTCTCACCCGTACACAGTATTTCGTTTTTTATGTATTATTTCTTACATTGTTACTCCAGGAAATCTTAGGTTTTATTACATACAGTCGGGAGGAACTATTGGATATAAGAGCAACGTCAATTCACCAACATTACGACCAGGAATACGACTTTCCCGAAGCGGATCCTCTGTTTGGTCCACCACCCAGGACAATGGATTGGATCCCAGCCGGTGACCCAAAACAATGGCGCCGCAGAAGGGGGAGACGGAGCGGTCTTCTGGTCAGGCTCCGTAGACTTGCGCACCGCTCCCGAGCATACTACTCGCCAATGTCCAATCTCTTGACAACAAGGTAGAAGAAATCCGAGCAAGGGTTGCCTTCCAGAGAGACATCAGAGACTGTAACGTTCTTTGTTTCACGGAAACATGGCTTACTCGGGATACGTCAGAGTCGGTACAGCCACCTGGCTTCTTCACGCATCGCGCCGACAGAAACAAACATCTCTCTGGTAAGAAGAAGGGTGGGGGTGTATGCCTTATGATTAACGAGACGTGGTGTGATCATAACAACATGCAGTAACTCAAGTCCTTTTGTTCACCTGACCTAGAATTCCTTACAATCAAATGCCACCGCATTATATACCAAGATAATTCTCTTCTATCATAATCACAGTCATGTATATCCCCCCCAAGCAGACACATCGACGGCCCTGAAATAACTTAATTTGACTCTATGTAAACTGGAAACCACATGTCTTGAGGCTGCATTTATTGTAGCTGGGGATTTTAACAAGGCTAATCTGAAAACAAGGCTCCCTAAATTTTATCAGCATATCGAATGCGCGACCCAAGCTGGCAAAATCCTGGATCATTGTTATTCTAACGTCTGCGACGCATATAAAGTCCTCCCCCGCCCTCCTTTCGGAAAATCTGACCACAGCTCCATTTTGTTGCTCCCAGCCTATTGACAGAAACTAAAACAGGAAGCGCCTGTGCACAGGTCTGTTCAACGCTGGTCCGACCAATCGGATTCCACACTTCAAGATTGCTTCGATCACGTGCACTGGGATATGTTCCGCATAACGTCGGACAATAACATTGATGAATACACTGATTTGGTGAGCGAGTTTATTAGCAAGTGCATCGGTGATGTTGTACCCACAGCATCTATTAAAACATTCCCCAACCAGAAACCATGGATTGATGGCAGCATTCGCGCAAAACTGAAAGCGTGAACCACTGCTTTTAATCAGGGCAAGGTGACCGGAAACATGACCGAATACAAACAGTGTAGCTATTCCCTCCGCAAGGCAATCAAACAAGCTAGGTGTCAATATAGAGAAAGTAGAGTCACAATTCAATGGCTCAGACAAGAGAGGGATGTGGCAGGGTCTACAGTCAATCACGGACTACAAAAGGAAAACCAGCCCCATCGCAGACCACAATGTCTTGCTCCAAGACAAACTAAACAACCTCTTTGCTCGCTTTGAGGACAATACAGTGCCACTGACACGGCCCGCTACCAAAACCTGTGTGATCTCCTTCACTACAGCCAACGTAAGTAAAACATTTAAACGTGTTAAGCCTCGCAGGGCTGCCAGCCCAGACGGGATCCCCAGCCGCGTCCTCAGAGCATGCGCAGACCAGCTGGCTGGTGTGTTTACGGACATGTTCAATCAATCCTTATCCCAGTCTGCTGTTCCCACATGCTTCAAGAGGGCCACCATTGTTCCTGTTCCCAAGAAAGCGAAGGTAACTGAGCTAAATGACTATCGCCCAGTAGCACTCACTTCTGTCATCATGAAGTGCTTTGAGAGACTAGTCAAGTACCATATAACCTCCACCCTACCTGACACTCAAGGACACCTACACCACCCGATGTCACAGGAAGGCCAAAAAGATCATCAAGGACAACAACCACCCGAGCCACTGCCTGTTCACCCCGCTCTCATCCAGAAGGCGAGGTCAGTACAGTTGCATCAAAGCGGGGATCGAGAGACTGAAAAACAGCTTCTATCTTAAGGCCATCAGACTGTTAAACAGCCATCACTAACATTGAGTGGCTGCTGCCAACATACTGACTCATCTCTAGCCACTTTAATAATGAAAACATTTATGTAATAAATGTATCACTAGCCACTTTAAACAATGTCACTTGATATACTCATCTCATATGTATATACTGTACTCTATACCATCTATTGCATCTTGCCTATGCCGTTCGGCCATCGCTCATTCATATATTTTTATGTACATATTCTTATTAATTCCTTTACACTTGTGTGTACAAGGTAGTTGTTGTGAAATTGTTAGGTTAGATTTACTTGTTAGATCTTACTGCATGGTTGGAACTAGAAGCACAAGCATTTCGCTACACTCACATTAACATCTGCTAACCATGTGTATGTGACAAATCAAATTTGATTTGAAGTCGGAAGTTTACATACACCTTAGCCAAATACATTTAACCTCAGAATTTCACAATTCCTGACATTTAATCCTAGTAAAAATTCCCTGTCTTAGGTCAGTTAGGATCACCACTTTATTTTAATAATGTGAAATGTCAGAATAATAGTAGAGAGAATGATTTATTTCAGCTATTATTTCTTTCATCACATTCCCAGTGGGTCAGAAGATTACACACACACAATTAATATTTGGTAGCATTGACTTTAAATTGTTTAACTTGGGTCAAACGTTTCGGGTAGCCTTCCACAAGCTTCCCACAATAAGTTGTGTGAATTTTGGCCCATTCCTCCTGACAGAGCTGGTGTAACTGAGTCAGGTTTTTAGGCCTCCTTGCTCGCACACGCTTTTTCAGTTCTGCCGGCAAATTTTCTATAGGATTGAGGTCAAGACTGTGCGATGGCCACTCCAATACCTTGACTTTGTTGTCCTTAAGTCATTTTGCCATAACTTTGAACGTATGCTTGGGGTCATTGTCCATTTGGAAGACCCATTTGTGACCAAGCTTTAACTTCTTGACTGATGTCTTGAGATGTTGCTTCAATATATCCGCATAATTTTCCATCCTCATGATGCCATCTATTTTGTGAAGTGCACCAGTCCATCCTGCTGCAAAGCACCCCTACAACATGATGCTGCCACCCCCATGCTTCACGGTTGGGATGGTGTTCTTCGGCTTGCAAGCCTCCCCCTTTTTCCTCCAAATATAACGATGGTCATTATTGCCAAATAGTTCTATATTTGTTTCATGAGACCAGAGGACATTTCTCCAAAAAGTACGATCTTTTTCCCCATGTGCAGTTGCAAACCATAGCCTGGCTTTTTTTATGGCGGATTTGGAGCAGTGGCTTCTTCCTTGCTGAGCGGCCTTTCAGGTTATGTCGATATAGAACTTGTTTTACTGTGGATATTGTTACGACTTCCGCCGAAGTCGGCTCCTCTCCTTGTTCGGGCGGCGTTCGGCGGTCGACGTCACCGGCTTTCTAGCCATCGCCGCTCCATTTTTCATTTATCCATTTGTTTTGTCTTGTTCCCTGCACACCTGGTTTTCATTCCCCAATCACACTACATGTATTTATTCCTCTGTTCCCCCTCATGTCTTTGTGTGAAATTGTTTTGTGTTACGTGTCCATTTTGACACGCTAGACTGGTGTTCATTTATTCCGTGTTTTGTCACGAGGTCTGTTTATTTGTTTGTACATAACTATTGTGACTGTTTGCGCGTTTTGCACTTTTGCCTATTTGTTGGAGGTTTTGACGCAGTGGCGTCCGTCTGTTGGTTTCAACTGCCTAAATAAAGTGTGCGCCTGTTCACAACTCCCTGCTCTCCTGCACCTGACTCCTCTCCCAGTACGCACACCATTGGCAGATATAGATACTTTTGTACCCGTTTCCTCCAGCATCTTCACAAGGTCCTTTGGTGTTCTTCAGGGATTGATTTGCCCTTTTAGCACCAAAGTACGTTCATCTCTAGGAGACAGAACGGGTCTCTTTCCTGAGCGGTATGGCGGCTGCGTGGTCCCATGGTGTTTATACTTGCGTACTATTGTTTGTACAGATGAACACGGTACCTTCAGGCATTTGGAAATTGCTCCCAAGGACGAACCAGACTTGTGGAGGTCTACAATTTTCTTTCTGAAGTCTTGGCTGATTTCTTTTTATTTTCCCATGATGTCAAGCAAAGAGGCACTGGGTTTCAAGGTAGGCCTTGAAATACATCCACTGGTACACCTCCAATTGACTCAAATTATGTCAATTAGCCTATCAGAAGCTTCTAAAGCCATGACATTTTCTGGAATTGTCCAAGCTGTTTAAAGGCACAGTCAACTTAGTGTATGTAAACTTCAGACCAACTGGAATTGTGATACAGTGAAATAATCTGTCTGTAAACAATTGTTGGAAAAATGACTTGTGTCATGCACAAAGTAGATATTCTAACCGACTTGCCAAAACTATAGTTTGTTAACAAGAAATCTGTGGAGTGGTTGAAAAACGAATTTTAATGACTACAACCTAAGTGTATGTAAACTTCCGACTTCAACTGTACATATGAGATGAGTAATGCAAGATATGTAAACATTATTAAAGTGACTAGTGATCCATTTATTAAAGTGGCCAATGATTTCAACTCTGTATGTAGGCAGCAGCCTCTCTGTGTTAGTGATGGCTGTTTAACAGTCTGATGGCCTTGAGATTGAAAAACAGCTTCTGTCTCTCGTTCCCAGCTTTGATGCACCTGTACTGACCTCGCCTTCTGGATGGTAGCGGGGTGAACAGGCAGTGGCTCGGGTGGTTGTTGTCCTTGATGATCTTTTTGGCTTTCCTGTGACATTGGGTGCTGTAGGTGTCCTGTAGGGCAGTTAGGTAGTTTACCCCCGGCAGTGGCATGCCGTGGGCCTGGGGCCTGGGCCTTCAGTGAGGTACTACACAGTCCCACCCGAATTAATCCACCTCTTATTACCATCATTATGATGCCATGGCTCTAGACACTATACATTTAGACAGAAACACAGTATAACCAGGCGTTGCGTCACCTTGAAATTGACAAATTTACATTTTTGGGTAAACAGTGTTTACCCAAAAACATGACACAATCAATGAGTCTTTTCAATATTTCCCTTCACCTTTTCATTGAGCAGCTCCGTTGCCCTGCGCGCTTGTTCTTTGAGCTGTAGATCCACTCCGGTGTCCCCAAAAGTTTTCAAAAGCACCATTGCTTGTAAGTGCCCAGCCGTACTTTGGTGTCTCGTTGCTGCCTTGGTTAGACAACTCAAGTTTGCAAAGCCAGTGTGGCTCCAAACACCAAATCGATCACTTGCAAATAATAGGCATTCCCAGCAGTACAGTTTGCAGTGCTTCTCGGAGCCTGTGAGCCATTGACAGCGCTCGTAGTTTAAACTTTGAAAGTGGCGAGCGAACGAACCCCTTTCCCGCCTGTGACAGGCTTTGTGGCGTCGGGCGACCTCTCCTTACAATGTCTAACTTTTCTTGAAAAGTTCGTCTTGAGAATGGCGTTATAATTATATCCTCGACCAAATCGATATCTTCTCCTCCTTCCGCCATTGTGGGTTGAAAAAACAGCTTAGTAGTACGCAAATTAATTCGTTTATCAAATTCAGTTTCCTAGATCTGCATAGACCTGCCCATAGGACCTGCCTCTCAATATTGGTAATCCAATCAAAAGACGTGCACGCACTACGCCTGCTAGCTGGCTCCTGTGTAACACTGGAGCCAGCCAGCAGGCGTACAATAGCCAACTCTAAAGCTGATTGGTTGACACTAAATTTTCATTTCCATTCACTATAAGCTACAAGCGCCCGCACTGTTGATTCTGAAGGCCTGAGGGCAGATTTTAGACCCCTGGCAACACATGATGGCTGAATATGATTGGATAAAAGATCTAACATAAAGACCAGCCCTCCAAATCTCAACCTGGGGCTGGAAGCAGTGCAACCAAGAGGAAAGCTATGAAATGAAGAGTATAACACTTACTCTGGGGAATAATTTAATACATATTTGTGGGAAAATATATTTAAAAAAAAATTATATTCTGATGATGTTTAGGCCAGCAGAGAAGGCCTTGCAGGCCCTGACGGCCCACCACTGACCCCCGGTGATGCGTTGTGCAGACCGCACCACCCTCTGGAGAGCCTTGCAGTTGTGGGAGGTGCAGTTGCCGTACCAGGCGGTGATACAGCCCGACAGGATGCTCTCAATTGTGCATCTGTAAAAGTTTTAGGTGACAAGCCACATTTCTTCAGCCTCCTGAGAAGCGATGTTGAGCATTCTTCACCACACTGTCTGCGTGGGTGGACCCCAAAGTGCCGTCCACCGCCAGAAGGAGCAGGCGGACTGCCAACGCAGTGAGGCTCCCGTGTTCCAGCATCGAGTCTGACTCTCCACCAGGAACCTCTCCCTCCACCTGCCCTGCTGGAAGCTGAGCCCCCGGTTAGTGGGGCCCTTCAAGGTACTCTGGAGGGTCAACGAGGTAACATATACGTTTACAATTCCTCCATCAACTACCGGATCTCACCCTCTTTTCATGTTCACTCCTCAGGCCGGTGGTTCCTGGTACCCTGGTTGGTGCCGTCCCCCGCAACACCCCTCCGCCTTCCCTGGACATCGATGGGACCCCCGCCTATGCTGTTAGGCCCCTCCTGAACTCCCGACGTCATGGGGGTCGGCTCCAGTACCTGGTGAACTGGGAGGGGTAAGGCCCAGAGGAGCGCTATTGGGTCCATCTCTGCCGCCAGGACTGGCCCACTCCTCGCCCTCTAGGCCATCCTCATGGCCGGCATCGTCCTGTGGCTGGAGCCGGACGTTAGGAGGTGGTTACTGTCACGCCTACTCCCGCTCCTTAGTAGCCTCAGTCATCGGGCAGTATTGGTTTTGTCACATTCAGTATGCTTATCCTGTTTTGTTAATCTGCCTTTTTCTTATGATTAAACTCACCTTCTGCACCTGCGTCCTGACTCCCAGGGTATACCTTACAAACCAAGAACATGTCTGACGACGAAAGAGTAGAGGGAGAAGGAAGAGTATCTTACTTACCCCCATGACGTTGGGAGTTCAGGAGGGGTGTCGATGTTGTCGAACCTTATTTATTTGATTCTGACCAAAAAAATATTGGAAGATGGCAGCCGCTGTTTTAGAAACTGAGGCCGCAACAGCAGCCGGAGTCCCATCCCATCCCCAGGATCAACAGAATGGGGATGCAGTTGTGACAATTGCACTCCAATGCTGGCAGATGTGCTGCAGAGGATTCAAATATGTGACTACAATTCTTTTTTTAAATATTTTTTTTAAATATTTTTTTTACCCCCTTTTTCTCCCCAATTTCGTGGCATCCAATTGTTAGTAGTTACTGTCTTCTCCCATCGCTACAACTCCCGTACGGGCTCGGGAGAGACGAAGGTCGAGAGCCATGCGTCCTCCGAAACACAACCCAACCAAGCCGCACTGCTTCTTAACACAGCACGCATCCAACCCGGAAGCCAGCCGCGTCAATGTGTCTGAGGAAACACCAGCGACCTGGTCAGCGTGCACTGCGCCCGGCCCGCCACAGGAGTCGCTAGTGCGTGATGAGACAAGGATATCCCTACCGGCCAAACCCTCCCTAACCCGGACGACGCTAGGCCAATTGTGCGTCGCCCCATGGACCTCCCGGTCGCGGCCAGCTGCGACAGAGCCTAGCACTGTGCCTTAGACTACTGCGCCACCCGGGAGGCCGTGACTACAATTCTTACAGACATGGAGTTATCCAACGAGTAGCTAAACTCTACTTTATTGAATGATGGCTTATCATAAACCTCTGAGCGGGACCTTAGTGGGTTTATGTTTTCACATTAGCCCAAACCACTATATGGCCTATGTTTATTTATCACAATGTATTTTGTCTCCTCAACCCCCCCCCCCCGTCACAGATACAGTACATAGTTAACATATGCTAACCCGTAGAGCACTTAGGCCTATAGATCTACATGATATTGTGCAATGGTAATAACACAATATGAACACCTCGAACATCAAGGATCAGGCTAGGCTATATTACTCTGCGCGCTTGCTTTGTCGCTTTTCAAACGCACCTTTGTATTGTGGTACTGCGCCAGATCCAGTCATAAATACAGTAGCAACAACCATATATTTTAGTATCCTTCGGTTTTCTGTCCTCATAATTTCAGATTGCATATCTCGTTCCAACGCATCATTGCTGAAGTGCTTGCTACACACACACACAGCGATGTAAGATTGGCTTCGGGAGTTTATACATCTTATTTTCTATTTCTAATAGGGTGGCGCAGTGGTCTAGGGCACTGCATCGCAGTGCTAGCTGCGCCACCAGAGTCTCTGGGTTCGCGCCTAGGCTCTGTCGCAGCCGGCCGCAACCGGGAGGTCCGTGGGGCGACGCACAATTGGCATAGCGTCGTCCGGGTTAGGGAGGGTTTGGCCGGTAGGGATATCCTTGTCTCAGTATGTAAAATGTAATAAAATGTATGCACTCTACTGTAAGTCGCTCTGGATAAGAGCGTCTGCTAAATGACTAAAATGTAAATGTAATTGCTACTAACCATCTTCTGCATCTCTATGTATCTATTACTGGAAAACTGAAATTTCGTTGCTTCTTCCCTTGATTTCCTATACCCTATCAAATAAAATTAAATGTTATTGGTCACATACACGTGGTTAGCAGATGTTATTGCGAGTGTAGCGAAATGCTTATGCTTCTAGATCCGACAGTGCAGCAGTATCTAACAGGTAATATCTAACAATTCCACAACAACCCTAATATCTAACAAATTCCACAACAAAACCTAATACACACAATCTAGTAAAGGAATGGGATAAGAATATATAAGTATTAAATATATGGATGAGCAGTGACAGAGCGGCTAAGATGCAATAGATAGTAAAGACTAGATAGTGAAGGATACAGTATACAGTATATACTGTACATATGAGATGAGTAATGCAAGATATGTAAACATTCTTAAAGTGGCATTATTAAAGTGACTAGTGTTCCATTTATTAAAGTGGCCAATGATTTCAAGTCTATAGGTAGGCAGCCGCCTCTCTGTGCTAGTGGTGGCTGTTTAACAATCTGAAGGCCTTGAGATATTAGCTGTTTTTCAATCTCTCTGTCCCACCTTTGATGCACCTGTACTGACCTCGTCTTCAGGATGATAGCGGGGTGAACAGGCAGTGGCTTGGGTGGTTATTGTCCTTGATGATCTTTTTTGCTTTCCTGTGACATCTGGTGTTGTAGGTGCCCTCGAAGGCAGGTAGTTTTCCCCGGTGATGCGTTGTGCAGACTGCACCACCCTCTGGAGAGCCCTGCGGTTGAGGGAAGTGCAGTTGCCGTACCAGGCGGTGATATAGCCCGACAAGATGCTCTCAACCTGTAAAAGTTAGTGAGGGTTTTCGGTGACAAGCCAAAGGCGCTCTTGCGCCTTCTTCACCACACTGTGTGCATGGACCATTTCAGTTTGTCAGTGACATGTACACCGAGGAAATTAAAACTTTCCACCTTCTCCACTGCTGTCCCATCGATGTGGATAGGGGGGTGCTCCCTTTGCTGTTTCCTGGAGTACACGATCATCTCTTTTGTTTTGCTGACATTGAGTGAGAGGTTATTTTCCTGACACCGCACTCCGAGGGCCCTCACCTCCTCCCTGTAGGCTGTCTCGTTGTTGTTCGTAATCCTACCACTGTAGGCTTGATGATTGGGCACGACAGGCTTGAAGAGGGCATGACAAAGCCTATTCCCCCTCAGGAAACTAAAACGATTTGGCATGGGTCCTGAGATCCTCAAAAGGTTCTACAGCTGCAACATTGAGAGCATCCTGACTGGCTGCATCACTGCCTGGTATGGCAATTGCTCGGCCTCTGACCGCAAGGCACTACTGAGGGTAGTGCGTACGGCCCAGTACATCACTGTGGCTAAGCTGCCTGCCATCCAGGACCTCTACAACAGGCGGTGTCAGAGGAAGGCCCTAAAAATGGTCAAAAACCCCAGCCACCCCAGTCATAGACTGTTCTCTCTACTACCGCATGGCAAGCGGTACCAGAGTGCCAAGTTTAGGACAAAAAGGCTTCTCAACAGTTTTTTCCCCCAAGCCATAAGACTCCTGAACTGGTAATCAAATGGCTACCCGGACTATTTGCATTGTGTGCCCCCCCCAACCCCTCTTTTTACACTGCTGCTACTCTCTGTATATCATATATGCATAGTCACTTTAAGTATACATTCATGTACATACTACCTCAATTGGGCCGACCAACAAGTGCTCCCGCACATTGGCTAACCGGGCTATCTGCATTGTGTCCCACCACCCGCCACCCACCACCCGCCAACCCCTCTTTTACGCTAATGCTACTCTCTGTTCATCATATATGCAGTCACTTTAACCATATCTACATGTACATACTACCTCAATCAGCCTGACTAACCGGTGTCTGTATGTAGCCTCGCTACTGTATATAGCCTGTCTTCTTACTGTTGTTTTATTTCTTTACTTACCTATTGTTCATCTAACACCTATTTTGCACTATTGGGTAGAGCCTGTAAGTAAGCATTTCACTGTAAGGTCTACACCTGTTGTATTCAGTGCACGTGACAAATAAACTTTGATTTGATTGGGTTGGAGGCGTGCATGGCCACGCAGTCGTGGGTGAACAGGGAGTACAGGAGGGGGCTGAGAACGCACCCTTGTGGGGCCCCAGTGTTGAGGATCAGCGTAGTCGAGATGTTGTTTCTTACCTTCTACCCGTCAGGAAGTCCAGGACCCAGTTGCACAGGGCGGGTTCGAGACCCAGGGTTTCAAGCTTAACAATGAGTTTGGAGGGTACTATGGTGTTGAATGCTGAGCTGTAGTCAATGAACAGCATTCTTACATAGGTATTCCTCTTGTCCAGATGGGATAGGGCAGTGTGCAGTGTGATGGCGATTGCGTCGTCTGTGGACCTATTGGGGCGGTAAGCAAATTGGAGTGGGTCTAGGGTGACAGGTAGGGTGGAGGTGATATGATCCTTGACTACTCTCTCAAAGCACTTCATGATGACAGAAGTGAGTGCTACAGGGCGATAGTTCAGTTACCTTAGCTTTAATGGGAACAGGAACAATGGTGGCCATCTTGAAGCATGTGGGGACAGCAGACTGGGATAGGGATTGAATGAATATGTCCGTAAACACACCAGCCAGCTTGTTTGCGCATGCTCTAAGGACACGGCTAGGGATGCCGTCTGGGCCGGTAGCCTTGCGAGGGTTAACACGTTTAAATGAAGGAGAGCCCAAGGCCTTAGGTAGCGGGCTGCGTCGGTGGCACTGTATTGTCCTCAAAGCGCGCAAAGAAGTTGTTTAATTTGGCTGGAAGGAAGACGTATTGACTGGGCTGTTTTTTTTTTGTAATCCTTGATTGTCTGTAGACCCTGCCACATACGTCTCGTGTTTGAGCCATTGAATTGCGACTCCACTTTGTCTCTATACTGACGCTTTGCTTGTTTGATTGCCTTACGGAGGGAATTACTACACTGTTTGTATTCGGCCATGTTTCCAGTCGCCTTGCCATGATTAAATGATATATAGCCTATAAAGTGCAGGCAAGGACCAAAAAACAGCTGTCTCTTGCTGCCATCTCTTTTTCCACTTTGCGTAACTAACTTTATCAACTTTCGCACAAGCTCCTTCTCCCACCCCAAAAAACAGTGACATCAAGCTCATTGACCCCCCTCAGCTCCCAGCTGTGCCCTGGACACCATTTGTGAATTGATCGCCCCCCATCTAGCTTCAGAGTTTGTTCTGTTAGGTGACCTAAACTGGGATATGCTTAACACCCCGGCAGTCCTACAATCTAAGCTAGATGCCCTCAATGTCACACAAATCATCAAGGAACCCACCAGGTACAACCCTATATCCGTAAACATGGGCATTATTATAGACATTATCCTGACCAACTTGCCCTCCAAATACACCTCTGCTGTCTTCAATCAGGATCTCAGCGATCACTGCCTCATTGCCTGTATCCGCTACGGGTCCGCGGTCAAACGACCACCCCTCATCACTGTCAAACGCTCCCTAAAACACTTCTGCGAGCAGGCCTTTCTAATTGACCTGGCCCGGGTATCCTGGAAGGATATTGACCTCATCCCGTCAGTTGAGGATTCCTGGTCATTCTTTAAAAGTAACTTCCTCACCATCTTAGATAAGCATGCCCCGTTCAAAAAATGCAGAACTAAGAACAGATATAGCCCTTGGTTCACTCCAGACCTGACTGCCCTCGACCAGCACAAAAACATCCTGTGGTGGACTGCAATAGCATCGAATAGTCCCCGCGATATGCAACTGTTCAGGGAAGTCAGGAACCAATACACGCAGTCAGTCAGGAAAGCAAAGGCTAGCTTTTTCAAGCAGAAATTTGCATCCTGTAGCTCTAACTCCAAAAAGTTCTGGGACACTGTAAAGTCTATGGAGAACAAGAGCACCTCCTCCCAGCTGCCCACTGCACTGAGGCTAGGTAACACGGTCACCACCGATAAATCCATGATAATCGAAAACTTCAACAAGCATTTCTCAATGGCTGGCCATGCCTTCCACCTGGCTACTCCAACCTCGGCCAACAGCTCCCCCCCCCCCCCCCCCCCCCCCTTCGCAGCTACTCGCCCAAGCATCCCCAGCTTCTCCTTTACCCAAATCCAGATAGCAGATGTTCTGAAAGAGCTGCAAAACCTGGACCCATACAAATCAGCTGGGCTTGACAATCTAGACCCTCTATTTCTGAAACTATCCGCCGCCATTGTCGCAACCCCTATTACCAGCCTGTTCATACTCTCTTTCATATTGTCTGAGATCCCCAAGGATTGGAAAGCTGCCGCGGTCATCCCCCTCTTCAAAGGGGGAGACACCCTGGACCCAAACTGTTACAGACCTATATCCATCCTGCCCTGCCTATCTAAGGTCTTCGAAAGTCAAGTTAATAAACAGATCACTGACCATCTTGAATCCCACCGTACCTTCTCCGCTGTGCAATCTGGTTTCCGAGACGGTCACGGTTGCACCTCAGCCACGCTCAAGGTACTAAATGATATCATAACTGCCATCGATAAAAGACAGTACTGTGCAGCCGTCTTCATCAACTTGGCCAAGGCTTTCGATTCTGTCAATCACCATATTCTTATCGGCAGACTCAGTAGCCTCTGTTTTTCTGATGACTGCCTTGCCTGGTTCACCAACTACTTTGTAGACAGAGTTCAGTGTGTCAAATCGGAGGGCATGTTGTCCGGTCATCTGGCAGTCTCTATGGGGGTACCACAGGGTTCAATTCTCGGGCCGACTCTTTTCTCTGTATATATCAATGATGTTGCTCTTGCTGCGGGCGATTCCCTGATCCATCTCTACGCAGACGACACCATTCTGTATACTTCTGGCCCTTCCTTGGACACTGTGCTATCTAACCTCCAAACGAGCTTCAATGAAATACAACACTCCTTCCGTGGCCTCCAACTGCTCTTAAACGCTAGTAAAACCAAATGCATGCTTTTCAACCGTTCGCTGCCTGCACCCGCCCGCCCTACTAGCATCACCACCCTGGACGGTTCCGACCTAGAATATGTGGACATCTATAAATACCTAGGTGTCTGGCTAGACTGTAAACTCTCCTTCCAGACTCATATTAAACATATCCAATCCAAAATCAAATCAAGAATCAGCTTTCTATTTCGCAACAAAGCCTCCTTCACTCACGCCGCCAAACTTACCCTAGTAAAACTGACTATCCTACCGATCCTCGACTTCGGCGATGTCATCTACAAAATAGCTTCCAATACTCTACTCAGCAAACTAGATGCAGTTTATCATAGTGCCATCCGTTATGTTACTAAAACACCTTATACCACCCACCACTGCGACCTGTATGCTCTAGTCGGCTGGCCCTCGCTACATATTCGTCGCCAGACCCACTGGCTCCAGGTCATCTATAAGTCCATGCTAAGTAAAGCTCCGCCTTATCTCAGTTCACTGGTCACGATAACAACACCCACCCATAGCACGCGCTCCAGCAGGTATATCTCACTGATCATCCCAAAAGCCAACACCTCATTTGGCCGCCTTTCCTTCCAGTTCTCTGCTTCCTGTGACTGGAACAAATTGCAAAAATCGCTGAAGTTGGAGACTTTTATTTCCCTCACCAACTTTAAACATCTGCTATCTGAGCAACTAACCGATCGCTGCAGCTGTACATAGTCCATCTGTAAACAGCCCACCCAATTTACCTACCTCATCCCCTTACTGTTTTTATTTATTTACTTTTCTGCTCTTTTGCACACCAGTATCTCTACTTGCACATGATCATCTGATGATTTATCACTCCAGTGTTAATCTGCTAAATTGTAATTATTCGCTCCTATGGCCTATTTATTGCCTACCTCCTCATGCCTTTTGCACACAATGTATATAGACTCATTTTTCCCCCCTACTGTGTTATTGACTTGTTTATTGTTTACTCCATGTGTAACTCTGCGTTGTTGTCTGTTCACACTGCTATGCTTTATCTTGGCCAGGTCGCAGTTTTAAATGAGAACTTGTTCTCAACTAGGCTACCTGGTTAAATAAAGGTGAAATAAAAATAAAATAAAAAATGTAAGGGCATTACATGAGCAGGGTTTCCCCCACGAGGGTACACATGTGCAGTTGTTACCCAGCTCCACTGGTGTGGCAGTCGGTTACATAAAATAATTATTTGAAATAATCGCAAATGTTTTAAGTGGAAAAGTGCACATTTCCTGACTCAAAACCGATAGTACTTTTGAAAAAAAGAGCTAATTCTGCTGTACGCTTTCAATAAAACAATGAATTTGTCCACAATTCACGGATTTCTGAATAACGCATTCACTGACAACAGTGCAGAGCGAGGCCTGCATCCAGCAACATCATAAGTCACATGACCATTTTTTCAGCTGTCTCAGTTATGCAATACAGGGAGAGTGGGCAAACTCCACTGAACTAGTTTCAAAATAAGGAATCACTTGGGAGTTTCTGGATTTTTTTGTAAACTTCTCCTTTAACTCTGCAACATCCAACTACTGACTTTTTTCACATCTGCCACCAGTAAAGCCGAAACATTAACAAATACATACTGACATAGTAAAATAAATAAATGTTTAAAAATATATATATAAAGGATGTTTCATGCTGAAAGCCTCATATTAAACACAAATGGCATTCACTAAGCTGATGGTAAATATTTAGGATAATGTTTTACAGCTTTGTCATTAACATTTTTTATTCGAAAATCCTCTTATTTAGAAATTAGATATATTTTACACACACCTTTAAAAATCTGAAGTACGCAAAAGGACCACTAGATTGCTTATGATAGATAACATAAAATCCTTGAAAGATACCAAAACGCTGGTAGTTTACTGGTAAACTTAGAAAGTTTCCAATAATATACCCTCTCTTTGCAACCCTAATCTGACCACACCCAAACAAAACAAATCACAGAAAGTAGTGTTTATTAGACACAAGTCAACTAATAAACTATGCATTGGTGTTTTTTTATTTTTATACATACAAATAATATAATAAATTGATAAAACATTCAATTCTATAAACATAAATGATACCTTAAAAAAGGCAAATGCTGGGAATACTTGCCACAATGCCTATACTTTCAGTTGTCATCGCAGAAAATATTGAATAAAAGCAGTATTCATTATAAGAAATTATATAATACTGTAGAGGCAATGTTGTACTACAGTTCAATGCAAATAAGTTCACAAATTCCCCCAAAAACACAATAGTTTTCCTACATCCTCTCATTTGGTAGTTCAGAGTTCGGTAAATGGAACATTTACACAGAAAGGCAACTGGACAAAAGAGGCTATAGAATGAAATGAAATGAAATTTTAATAGTCACATGCGCTGAATACAACAGGTGTAAACCTTACAGTGAAATGCTTACTTACAAGCCCCTAACCAACAATGCAGTTTAAAAAATATGAATAAGAATAAGAAATAAAAGGAATAAGTAATTAAAGAGCAGCAGTAAAATAACAATAGTGAGACTATATACAGGGGGTGCCGGTACAGAGTCAATGTGCGGGGGCACCGGTTAGTTGAGGTAATTTAGGTAAATATTTACATGCTTGTTAGAGTTATTAAAGTGACTATTCATAGATAATAACAGAGAGTAGGAGAGTAGCAGCGGCGTAAAATAGGAGGTGGGGGGTGGGCAATGCAAATAGTGTAGCCATTTGATTAGATGTTCAGGAGTCTTATGGCTTGGGGGTAGAAGCTGTTTAGAAGCCTCTTAGACCTAGATTTGGCGCTCCGGTACCGCTTTCCGTGCAGTAGCAGAGAGAACGGTCTATGACTAGGGTGGCTGGAGTCTTTGATTTTTAGGGCCTTCCTTTGACACCGCCTGGTATAGAGGTCCTGGATGGCAGGAAGCTTGGCCCCAGTACTGGTCTGTACGCACTACCCTCTGTAGTGCCTTGTGGTCGGAGGCCGAGCAGTTGCCATACCAGGCAGTGATGCAACCCGTCAGGATTATCTTGGCAAATGAGAAATGCTCACTAACAGTAAACACATGTGTGCGCAAAATAAGCTTTTTGTGCATATGGAACATTTCTGGGATCTTTTATTTCAGCTCATGAAAAATGGGACCAACACTTTACATGTTGCATTTATATTTTTGTTCAGTATAAAATCACAGATAGAAGGAGCGGTGGTTAGTTAGCAGTCATAGAGAACGATAGACAATTCTAGTGCCCAAAAGTTTGTTTTAACATGGTCAGCGTCATTGAGGAATTTCACTATTTTGAAGTAGTCAACTGGGTGGGACTTCCTATGGGTTAAGGAAGGACCACATAATTCCATCCAGGGCATCAGGAGGGCTCACCCAATGAATTATACTTGTGAGCAAACATTCCATAACTGCAGGTGGCAGTATGCAACCTTTCCGTTTGTTTACCAACTCATAGAAGTAGTAGAATAATAACTTTTACTACTCCTGAGGGTTTCAAACAGGTGATAAGAGACAGAAGGTACTGTATGTAAAGACAAGAGGCAAGCAGAGATAGGCGTCTCTCTCTGTGTGTGTGAGAGAGAAAGAGAGTGGGGTACAAAGTAGTCCTACAGAAGGCACTATACTCATCCATTCAGATAAATGAAGCACTCAGCAATACCAGGAGAAACATGATTTTCTTGAGATAACTCTCCGTAGACTGTAGCCTAGTAGAGACATCCAGTTGGGTCCAGTCCTGCATGCGCTGTATATAATATCATAAACCCAATATCTGCAAGTGGGGTGATTTATAGATCAAATAATCTGCCAATCACTTTGGCAGTGTTTCGGGTCGTATTTGTATAGTGGCGTTGCGCTTTTCTGAAAATTGCAATTTGCAACAGTCCAGGCGTTGTGTGAAATCAGTTATTTTAAATGCGACATGGAACGCTTCATTTAGAAACAAGTAGCAGCAAATGACGCAAACTCGCTCATGCGCATAGCAGACGAAGAAGCAATTAATTATCTTAACGCTGCTATGATCATCCACTATATGGGCTTGCAATATAGTTAATAATATAAAATAATAGTAGGCTATTGTGTTTTGCTGTCGTGCATAGGTGAGTGCAAATGTAGGCATATAATACATACTTTTCTCCATGTTGATTCCATGGAATAGCTAAATGTAAAATATGTTGTTGTGTGCTGTTGATAATAGCCTAATACAATATTAATTGAACATTTTGGTATCACAGGTAGTGTGGAATTAGGAGCAGTGCAACGTTCTAAATCGAGAGTATTAGCACCCTCTTGTGAAGTTGATTGATGGTGAATTGTGTTTACTGGCTCGGTAATTGTGGGGAGTAGGGCTGAATGACAATTCAGTGGCGGTTCTAGACCATTTCAACTGGGGGGGCTAAGCTGGGGCCAGTTGTACTGTTAGAGGGGCCAGTTACATTAGATGTTATTGTTGTCATATCGTTTTCTTCACTGCATCGCAGGCAAAAGACCATGTTCATAATCATCATCGTTGCCACTGTCTAATAACGGATGTAAAAAAAGAACGATAGCAAAAATTAGTTATGTAATTTTTTTTTCATACTCCACATTTAGGGGGGCCACAAGGGGGTCCAAAATTGTTGTCACTGGCCCCCCTGCCTCCCCCCGAACCGCCACTGTGACAAATTTGTATATTGGTGTTTTGAACTGACTGTAGGCTATGCTACTGTTCTGGTCGTGTAGTGGTGTTTTTCACTAATCTTTCACAGTCGAAACTGCTTATTGTTGTTAGGTGAAACTCCTGGACAATGATTCAATGGTCATCATTCACTAGAGATACATTTTTTAATACCGTATTTGCTAGCCTATGGTGTTTTGTATTAAAACGAATGTTGCCTGTATATATGTTTGGGCTTCTTGCGGTCTATTTGCAGTCTATAAATGATATGTAATTATGTTCCGGGCCCCAGACCATTGCTGAAGAAAAAATCTGCATGCGGCTGAATCTAGTTGATGATACCTGATCTATAGCCTGCTGCCAACCCCCCTGACCCAGTGGGTGTCTTTCTACAGCTGTCTTGTGTCTGTCCTCAGAACATGCACCTCTATATCCTAGTGAGTGCCCTTCTCAGCATTCCTGTCTCTTTGGGTGAGTTGGACTTTTTGCCGTTTTAGTATCATAGCATTTGCATCCAGTTGTAGATGGTTGTTTAACCTATGATTACTTTTCAGTAGTAATATGTTGGAAGAATTTGGTTTGACTCCAATCTCTCTCTCTCTCCCCCTAGCTTTCTCTTTGGGTGGGTCCAATGTCGTCGTTGTTGTTGTTGTCTCACAAAAAGTCACACATGGATGTGAAAAATTCTGTATTTTCTTTTGATAGTGTCTGGCCATGTCCTCCTCCCTCCTCCCATAACTCATTCAATTTGTCCCTCTCTTTTTCAGGTTGGAATGAAGACTTACAGATAGTGTGTTCTGGTCGAGAGTTCCGCCTGCCGGTCTACTCAGGGTCAAGAATCGTGACCTTTACCCCCAGCTACCCTCCAGGACCAAGAAAAGTGCTTCTGGAGAACAACAATGTAGGTTGTGTGTGTGTGTGTGGGTTGGTTCTTCTATCCTTGTGGGGACCTCAAATTCCCAAATGTCCCCACAAGGATAGTAAAACATTCTCCCTTGTGGGGACATTTCCTACATCCCCATGAGGAAAAAGGCTATTTTAAGCTTAGGTGTTAAGTTCAGGGTTATGGTTAGAATTAGTGTAAGGGGTTGGGGGTTAGGTTCAGGGAAAATACGATTTTGAATGGAAATTAATTTTAGATCCCCACGAGGATAGAAGAACATAATGTGTGTTTACAGTGTGTGTGTGTGTGTTCTTCTATGCTAAACACTATTGTGTGTTTGTAGTTGAAGGACCCGCGGTTTGAGTGGACGAAAGATAGGACATTGCTGCTGAATGACGTCGCACACCGTGACCAGGGGCTCTACTCTATCAAACTGTCCTCTGGATTCACCTATGAGACCGTTCGCCTCACTGTCTCAGGTACAGGGGCTCAGGGGCTCCCGAGTGGCGCAATGGTCGAAGGCACTGCATCTCAGTGCTAGAGGCGTCACTACAGACCCTGGTTTGATTCCAGGCTGTATCACAACCAGCGTTGATTGGGAGTCCCATAGGGCGGCGCACAATTGGCCCAGCGTGGTTAGGGTTTGGCCGAGGTAGGCCGTCATTGTAAATAATTATTTGATCTTAACTGACTTGCCTAGTTAAATAAAATAAAAAATATATAAAAAACTCTGCCGCAGGGAATACCTCTCTCCATTTCTTTGTCTATTTTTTTATCTATTTCTTGCTCTCTATTCTATCTCTCTTTTTCTCTATGATATTGTATAATGATTAATTGTATCTGTTGAAATTGATTGTATGAACTTTGAAACATTGTATAACTCTCAAGATAATCTCTCTCTGTTTCGCTTTCTTTCACCCTTTCTCAGAATGTATAAAAACCTTCCGTTTGGGCTATGGGGAAACCTTTCAGCACAACATCCCTAAATATGGCTCCGTGTTGGAGTTCTCTCCCCAGGGCTCCCCCTCTGACTCCCAGACGGTATTACTGTGGAACCGGATGGACCCTGAGACCAGCGAGGTGGGCCGGGGGAGGCTAGGGTCAAGTGGAAGGGTCTGGGTGGCAGAGAGGGTGACCCAGGCAGACCAGGGAAACTACACCCTCCGAGACGAGAATGGGAAAGTAATCTCCCGCAGCAAATTGATTGTCAATGGTGAGCACGAGAAAGATCAAAGATCTGGATGAAGGGGAGAGCGAAATGAAAAGGGTAATGGAGAGAGGGAGATGGGATCGGAGGCTAGGAGAGAAGAGATTGCAATATTAGATCTGACAAACAGTCCAAACTGACTCATAATCCAAACTGACTCTTAATTGTATCTGATTCTTTCTTTCATCCTGATGCCCCTCATCGTCCTCATGTCCCCTCCTTAATTTCTCCTTTTTCTTTTCCTTTAAACTCTTTCCAATTCTCTCTCTCATTATCCCCTGTGTGGGTGCAGGGCACAACTTCAATGTCACCCGCTTCTTCAAGGAGTCTCTAAACCTTCCCCTTTTTCTCCCTGTCCCTCATGTCCACCTCATTTTTACCCCGTCCCTGCACCTCTCCAACCCCTCCAACGTGCCCCTTGAGTCCCGGTACTCTCGCCCCGTACAGCTGATCAGAGATGGCCAGATTGTGGACCAGGACCCCCGGTACTGGGGCCTCCTCTCTCTGGGGAGAAACGGGACTGTCAACGAGGTGGTCATCACCAGGCTGAGTGCAAAGCATGATGGGATGTATGAGATCCGAGATCAGGGCGGCAACCTGGTGTCGTCCACCATTCTCCATGTGGTCGGTGAGTGACAGTGTGTATGTGAGTGAGCAGGAGCTTTCCCCTTTACATGATGCAGAGATATCTTTCTTGATCTCCCCGCTCCCTCACTCTTTCTCCCTTCCTTTTTCTCTCTCCAGATAAGACTGCTAGATGGAGAGCAGTTCTCAAGTCCATCAGCGTTCCTTCTGGCATGTTTGTGACTTTGGCTGGTTTCATCCTATTTATGAAGCGCTACCCTAACTGCAGCCTCACAATGATAATCCACGGCCTAAGAGGTCACCATACACCGGCATCTAACCTTCCAAGAGTCAATGTCCAGGTGAGGGGATGTTCTGAATGAGCTTGACGGCTGCAGAGTGAGAGATGTTTGTGAGCTTGGTAGGTAGAAGAAATATGGTGGGGTTATGAGTGGTTATTGGAGGGTTTGTGTGTGCGCAATGCAATGAGCCTGTTGTCATGGTACTATGTTGTCCATCCATTTCAACTGTGTGATATTATAGAATTCTGTCAGCATGTCACAGTAAAAGTAGAACCAGTCCTTTGCGCCAGTTTGAATCTCCTCCTGCATCAGTTCCTTACACATTTAAATTGGGTCAATGGTCACATACAGTTTCATGCTTCTCTGTGGATTTTTTTTCTTTTTCGCTGTGCGTTCCCCTTTCTGTCTACGCGATATATTTACATACTTGTTTTGTTTGTCATCTGCAGGACTACAGTCTACCCAGCCTCCAGCCCTCTGGCATTCACAGTCATTCAAAGCAGATTGTAACGCCAAAAATGTGGAGCCCCAGACCTACACATTCGGTAGGTAGGCTGTGAAGTTGTAAATGTAGACTCTTTTCACCATTATTATAGATTTCTACATTATGTGTCTATCTCAGGGTTACATTCCTGTCATGGACAGTGCACCACAGCCCTCCCCTGAGCCAGTGAGGACAGCGAGACAACAGGAGACAGCTAGACTTAGAGTTGAGACTGCCACTACTCACACTCCTAGTGACGAGGTAAATACACACACAGTTTCTATTTTCTGTCTCACAATGGACAATTAAGTTATATTCTGCTCTTTCTTTTTATCATTGACTCCCTCTCTCTTCTCAGGAGACTGCTGACGGAGAGAGGGAGATCTCCTTTTCCATCGCTGGCACCTCAGACTGCCTCCACTCATCTGAAGACTGCTTTCAGTTCCAGATAAAGAAAGAGGGAGACAAGGAGAGCAAAGCAAAACACTACTTCCCCACACTTCCACTGGACACAGATACCTTGGAGACTTGCAGCGTCTACACTTCTGAAAAACTCAACTTCTTATAGAGCACAGAGAAGAGGCGTGAATGGAGGTAAAGAAAGAGCGGGAGGAGAGAAAATAGTGGAGGGCGATATGATTAAACTGTTCACGGGTGATATTGTAATTATAGTGCCTTCGCTTTCAGAACCCTATTTGGATCTGTTTGGGTATTGCATATTACTTCATATAATTTCTTTATGATCATGTTGTTACGCACGCTTCTAGGAAGAGGGAACGCAACACCCTGCTACAACTCAACTCCCCGTGAAGTGAAAGAGTTATGGACTGTAGGCGTGAGAAAGGACAACAAAAAGGCAGAATTGACCGTTTACTAGGATTTTATTCCTTTACACGGTAATATGGGGAAAAGGGGCTGGACGGAACCAAAGCAAAGAAAGTAAATGTCAAAGCCCCCCTCTCTCCTATCTAACCTGCCTACCCACTACTTACCTAACTTAGCACCACCTGGTGCACTAACTAAAATACAGGGGGTGGTCCACCCAGGTCTTACCTAGTGTGCCTAGACAGTGAATATACTACGGGTATATGTATGCCCGCAGGCCTCTTGCCTAAGCACTCCCTAGGTGCCTTCCCCTTCCCCCCTGGGAACAAATGAAACAGAATATCAAACAATTACTCAAACAAACTAATAAACAAAGGACATCAAATAAGCTCTAGCTGAGCAACAATCTCACACGGAACATACCAACTGCTCCCAGCAACAACTAACACAGTACATACCAACGACCAACATGCTATGACCCTCTGCCATCAACCTCCTCTCTCAGCAATGATCTATATAACATTCAATCTCAGCCTGCAATGATCTCAGCCTGCAATGATCTCAGCCTGCAATGATCTCAGCCTGCAATGATCTCAGCCTGCAATGATCTCAGCCTGCAATGATCTCAGCCTGCAATGATCTCAGCCTGCAATGATCTCAGCCTGCAATGATCTCACTCTTCTGAACAACAGAACACTGGCTTTTATAGCTTCAGAAGGCATTGTTAATTGGAGACAGCTGCGTCTTGACGAGGGGGCGGGGTCAGCTCTCCAATCATCAATTTGGGCCGACCAATCAGCTGCCTGGGGAGAATTTCAGGAAGCCATCTCCTGAAACACACACACTCAAATACAAACTACAACACAGAAACTGGGGAACGTAACACATGTCATTATCATTCCTTTTAAGAATGAGATGAGCAATATCCTCCATTTTGGCATATCACTCCTTTGTGCAACTGGATAGGTAATGTTTCCAAAAATCAACCTGCCGATTACTTTGTGCTACCTACCAAGGAACCCTCAGGACCACACATTTAAACCTGTACTGTAAGCTATAGATGACTGTATATATGTGTAAATATATGGAAGTTATGTTAGGATGGAGAAGAGATGTCAACGTTAAAGAAGAGATGAGGAATTGTCAGATTTTGTAATAGAATATGGGAATTGCCTCTCAATTTAAAAGTATATCTAACTGCATGTGTTACCTACTATTAAACAAGTAAATTAACACAAAATAATAAAAATAAACTTTTATTAGATTACATATCTTTACATAACATATACGTTTGCGAATGCCATAAAATGGTGTACATGATTAAATTGCTGTTACATTATTTCACAAGGTATTCACATTGTCATTGAGGTTTTATAGAATGGATTATAATATGTTTGAAGTCATATACCTTTCCCAATGTTTTGTGTATTAACGTATCATTGGTTTGTTAGTCAAGTAATGAATGAAGCTCGAGAAAATAAAAGGAATTAAATCTAGTTATGAAAGTTGTCGTAGTCATGACAGTGGGGGAACGAAGAAGAGCTCGCTTTGGAGGACTGATGCTATCCCAGCGTGCACTGTTTTCGACGCGGCAATGAAACGCCAGCGTGCGAACTTGGAACAAAACAAAAATAAAGTAGGCACAATAGTTGCCTAAATAGTTGCAAGACTTTCAAGATAGTTTGCCATCAAGCGTAACACAAAAAAATCGTGTTTAGCTACAGAGGGACGTGCACTTGAAATATGTCTTTGGTTTGCGCAAGTAAGTTGAACATGCTTCTGAAGTTGAATGAGCTAGATCGCTTACCTAGCACCCTGCTAGCTAACGTTAGTGTGGCTAACTTGCGAGCTAGTAACTGATGCCTTGTATTTGTAGTCTTGTCACTTTTCTGCAACATGGTATTCATGGTGGCTTACTAGTTATATTATCTATCCATGAAACAATAGCTAACAATTGTATGTATCCTCTTATGTTACCCCACTCAGTTTCCAATGAGGTCCCGGAGCACCCTTGCGTGTCCCCGGTGTCTAACCAGGTGTTCGAGCGCCGACTGATCGAGAAGTATATCGCAGAGAATGGAGTGGATCCAATGAATAGCCAACCACTGTCGGAAGAGCAACTTATCGATATAAAAGGTAAGCAGGGCAGGGAGAGACAGTTAACGTACTCGGTCGAATCGATTACATCAAATATGTATTTATGTACTGATTTTAGTTTTGGCTTAGAAGGAAATCCTAAGTAGGTTCCATGTATTAGAAGAGATGTTTTCGAAATGGATTTGAATCAATGTTGTGCCGCCTTCTGTTGCCCAGTGTCTCATCCTATCCGACCAAAGGCTCCCTCTTCTACCAGTATCCCTGCCATACTCAAGGCTCTGCAAGATGAGTGGGTGAGTGTCTAGGCAGACTGGTTTGTAGTCTACCTGTGGACAGTGTTACAACAGAATACTCTTCCTCTGTATTATTAAATCTTTCCCTTAATGTATTCTGTCTCTTTCAAGGATGCGGTCATGTTGCACAGTTTCACTCTGAGGCAGCAGCTGCAGACGACTCGCCAGGAGCTCTCTCACGCCCTCTACCAGCATGACGCAGCCTGCAGAGTCATTGCTCGTCTTACCAAGGAGGTCACTGCAGCCAGAGAGGGTAAGAGAGGGCCAAGGGATCTCTATAGTCTGAAGTCACTTCCTCACCTTCTCTCATTCACTGACCTGTGAAGGCAAAATGCTTACTCTTTGCCCATTCTCCCATTCAACAGCCCTGGCCACACTCAAGCCCCAAGCCGGATTGGTGGCCCATCAGGCTATGCCCGCCTCTCAGCCAGCCGCTGGGGTGAGTGATTAGCGCTGATTCCCATCCATCAAACAGGATTCCTGTCCATCAGAGATTGAGGATAGATGTTTTCTCTTTTCTAAGTATTGTTCTCTCTGTTGTTTTGACTCCCTTTCTCAGGGTGCTGGTGGGGAACCAATGGAGGTTAGTGTGCAGGTGGGAATGACTCCAGAGATCATCCAGAAGGTAAGAGCTAATTTCCTCTTCATCTTTTTACCCCCTGTGATTAGTGTTCTCATTACTCTGAGACCCTCTCAATATGGGATAGGATTTGTGATTCATTGAATTCTCATTAGTCTCTTTCCTGCTCCTCTACTGTTCTGTTTTCAGCTTCAAGATAAGGCTACTGTCCTTACCACAGAGAGAAAGAAGGTAAGATTTTCATTCAAGAAAATGTCTGTCATGCGTTGTAGGCTTGCAGAGATGGATGATAAAACACTCAATCTTTTAATAAACTTATTTTGTCCCTTGTGTTTGCTCACTCCTCCCTTTCTCTCCCTAACCAGAGAGGAAAGACCGTGCCAGAGGAGCTGGTCAGGGCTGAGGATCTGAGCAAGTACCGCCAAGTGGCTTCCCACGCTGTGAGTACTACTATCTGTAGGACTGTAATAACCTGTAGCTGGGCTGACTGTGCTGCTTAGCACTACTATCTGAGGTTGCCCTTAGCTGTCTGTCTGTCCATATAGTGACCATGTTCTTTTGAATGTCTCAGGGACTTCACAGTGCCAGTGTCCCAGGAATCCTGTGTATGGACCTTTGTCCTTCAGACACCAACAAAGTACTCACTGGTAAGTACCCCTTGCTTTTTCTAACAGCTTTTTATTTTCTCTCCATCTCTTTTTCTTGCATATCTAAATAGAACTATCAATCAAATGTCATTGATGACTATCTTGTTGCCAGGTGGGGCTGATAAGAATGTGGTGGTATTTGATAAGAAGGAGGAGCAGATCATTGCCACCCTCAAGGGTCACACCAAGAAGGTCACCTCTGTCATCTACCACCCCTCCCAGGTAACAGACCTGTCTATACACCTGTCTAGCTCCTAACGTTTTATGGAAATTAACTCAATTATGCTTTATATGCTACTTTTCAACATCATGTATACAGTGAAATTAAAATAGAATATAAAGATAAGTTGATTTGTGGTATCTATATACCCCGGTCTAAAATGTGCTGTGTTGTTGTGTGTAAATCTCCCTTATTTCCTTCCTCACTTTAGTTTTTTTCTTTTATTTGTATTTTCCATCTTTCTTTCCTCTCCAGTCTGTGGTGTTCTCTGCCTCTCCAGACAGCACCATCCGGGTGTGGTCTGTTACTGGGGGCAACTGTATCCAGGTGGTGCGAGCTCACGAGGCGAGCGTGACCGGGCTGTCACTTCACGCAACCGGGGACTACCTTCTCAGCTCTTCCGAAGACCAGGTAAGTCCATTGTACTGGTAGAACACCTGAGTTCAGCATGTTGTTACAACTCCTGAGTCCACTGGTCTGTTGAATATAATGACACCAGCTGCACTGTTGTCAAAAGTAAATGTAATGGCACCTCTGTGTTGCTGGATGTATGTTAACACTGCATTCCTCTCTATTTTTCTCAGTACTGGGCCTTCTCGGATATCCAAACTGGCCAAGTCCTTACCAAAGTCACAGATGAGGCTGCTGGTGTTGGTAAGTGGGTTTGTGGTCAGGTCTATGCGTATGGACACAAAAGATGGGTTACTATTTTTGTCTGTGTCTCATATCTCTGCCCCCTCCTCCTCCTCAGCTCTGACTTGTGCTCAGTTCCACCCTGACGGTCTGATCTTCGGGACGGGAACCGCCGACTCCCAGATCAAGATCTGGGATCTGAAGGAGCGCACAAACGTGGCCAACTTCCCCGGCCACTCTGGCCCTGTCACCTCCATCGCCTTCTCTGAGAACGGATACTACCTGGCTACAGGTCAGTCGCTCTCCAACCTCACAAAAGTGTAAATAATGTTGGATTTCTCATGGATTCCCTGACCCAGTCTCTCTCTCTCTGTGCTCCAGGTGCCCAGGACAGCTCTGTGAAGCTGTGGGATCTGAGGAAACTGAAGAACTTCAAGACCATCGCCCTGGACAACAGCTATGAGGTGAGAATGAGAGACTGTGCGGAGTCTGTTAGCTACAGATATGGGTCAACTTCTCACTAATTTAGCTCATGTACTGCAAATAACATGGTTATTTCTTGCAGAGTTTTTCACTGGAATTTTATTTACTCTCTCTCAGGTTAAGTCTCTGGTGTTTGATCAGAGTGGTACATACTTGGCTGTGGGTGGATCTGACATCAGGGTGTACATCTGCAAGCAGTGGTCGGAGGTCCTCAACTTCAGCGGTGAGAAAAACAACTGAACAGAATATTTAACTCAACTTTCATCAGACCTTGTGTGCTCACTGTACAAATCATACATACACATGGTTAGGAAAAACTCAGTGACCTATTGCATGTGTCATCTTACACCGAGTCACCTTAAACATGTATATTTTAAAACATTTTTCTTCCTCTTTTTCCCAGACCATTCTGGCCTGGTGACAGGGGTGGCGTTCGGAGACAATGCTCAATTCCTTTCCTCCGCTGGAATGGACAGAAGCCTCAAGTTCTACAGCCTGTAGATTAGTACAGACGGATGGATAAAGTGAGAGGAAAGAGAGCGAGGATAAGATTGGAGGGTTCTGGTTAGGCCTAATCTCGAATCTAGACCAGTGTGATCATTTTGACTCTGCTACACAGCTATCTGTTTTGTGAAATATAGACCGGTGACCAGGGGGTAGATGGTTGAATCCTTATGATTTATTTGATGTTCTTGTATTGCTGAGATCAGAATCCCTATCCGAGGTGCGTTCAATAAGGGAAATAGTTTGCGAACATACAAACATATTCCATTTGTTTTGTGTTAGCCGCGACCGTTAGCTAACCGTCTGAGAATATAGTGTACGGCGAACGTAAGTGTCTGTTTCTGGTCTAAACTGCTGCTAAAAACAATCAAGTGGCCATGTAGACTTTCTACTATATTTAGTAGGAGTAGGTAAGTCGTTTTCAGTTTGAATATTGTTGCTAAAAAGTCACAGTAATCCTTAAAAAATGCTGTTTGATGTTTCACCGTAACATATTGGAATGTTCATTCAAATCGTTCAACTGAAATTGTTACTCTGGCAGCAAGCCCTGTTTTAACTCGCCTCTGGCCTAGGCAGGAGCTTTTTAGTCAGAGTTACCAGCAGATTATGAATTTAGCATTTTGAAAATGGACCTGTAGTTATTTAGGATCCCAGGGTGGGTGGAGGAACGGGTGCTGTGGTATTTACTTTTCCCTTCATGTATTCTTCTTAAATCCCCTCCCCAGACGTCTGTTCTTCTCCTTTCAGTGGTTAAACCAACAGCTCTCAGCTGTTGAAATATCATTTGTTGTAACTGTTTTCACATTGTGTAAGCCAATTCTCTATATTGCTGTGTTTATTCAAAGGTCTCCTTTCCCTTCCACCCTTTTTACACTTCAATAAAGCAAGTTATTTTTGTAGTGACGGCCAGCTATTTGCTTGATCAATGGAATGTATTGTGTATGCCTCAAGTTGTCCTTTCTGCCTGTCTGAGGCACCAGTATGACTTTGATCCCAATAGACTGTGTGCTCTGCTTTGTACATGTTGTCTCTATGACAGGGGTGGATAGATCATCTAGCTGGTTGAAATTGACAATGTTTTATAAATAAAACAATGAAAAAGGTGACATGGCTGGATAAAAAAAAAAAGTGAATATTTTCTCTGTTATACTAATCTATAATGAGCCTTTGGTTGATCGGTGGGCAATGGCAGGTGTGGTGATAATGATGATTTGTCACCACAGATGGTTTGTTAGTATAGCAGGTTAGGATCATTAACGTGGCTGGTTACTAATATAGGAGGTTAGGTGAATTAGCTTTGCGGTTAGAGCTTTAGGCCAGTAACCAAAAGGTTGTTAGTTCAAATCCCCAAGGTGAAAAATCTGTTCGACTCCCCGAGCTGACAAGGTGAATCTGTCGATGTGCCCTTGAGCAAGGCCCTTAACCCTAATTGCTACTGGGTTACTGTTGATAATGGCTGACGGGCCGTGATCCCACTCTCTCCGAAGGTGTCTCGGGGAGTTGGGATATGCAAAAAACACATTTCCAATTCACACGTGTATAATACATGCGAAATAGGACAAATATAAGCACCCACCAAATTATTAACGTAGCAGGTTAGGAGAGTGAGGTTAAGGTCACAGGAAAAACATCCCCACAGCATGATGCTCCCATCACCATACTTCACTGTAGGGATGGTGCTAGGTTTTCTCCAGACATAACCTTTGGCATTCAGGCCAAAGAGTTCGATCTTGGTTTCATCAGACCAGAGAACCTTGTTTCTCTTGGTCAGTGTCCTTTTTAGGTTCCTTTTTGGCATACTCCCAAGTGGGCTGTCATGTGGCTTTTACTGAGGAGTGGCTTCCGTCTGGCCAATCTACCATAAAGTCCTGATTGGTGGAGTGCTGCAGAGATGGTTGTCCTTCTGGAAGGTTTTTCCATCTCCACAGAGGAACTCTGCAGCTCTGTCAGAGTGACCATTTGATTCTTGGTCATCTCCCTTGATTGTTCAGTTTGGCTGGGTGGCCATCTCTAAGAAGAGTCTTGGTGGTTCCAAACTTCTTCCATTTAAGAATGATGGAAGTCGCTGTGTTCTTGGGGACCTTCAATGCTGCAGAAATGTTTTGGTACCCTTTCCCAGATCTGTGCCTCGACACAATCCTGTCTCGTAGCTCTACAGGCAATTCCTTCAACCTCATGACTTGGTTTTTGCTCTGACATGCCCTGTCAGCTATGGGACCTTTATATAGACAGGTGTGTGCCTTTCCAAATCATGTCCAATCAATTGAATTTACCACAGGTGGACTGTGGTAAATTCGAGTTGTAGAAACAGCTCAAGGAGGATCAATGGAAACAGGATGCACCTGAGCTCAATTTTGAGTCTCGTAGCAAAGGGTCTGAATACTTATGTAAATAAGGTATTTCTGTTTTATTTTTAATACATTTGCAAAAATGTCTAAATGATTTTTGCTTTGTCATTATGGTGTATTGTATCTAGATTGATGAAAAAAAAATGTTTTAATCAATTTTAGAACAGGGCTGTAACGTAACAAAATGTGGAAAAGGGGAAGGAGTCTGAATACTTTCTGAATGCACTGTATATTTTGTATTTCTCAACTTTAAATATTCAGCTCAATAGCCACTATTTTACAACCAAGATATTTGATATGGCTTTTGAGATCATATGGAGCAGCGTGTGCTCGGAATTTGCACACCGGCCATTGCGAGGTCTTAGGCCTAAGGTCTCATGGGTAATAGCTTACAACTGCACATTTTATTAGGACACTAAATTTACTGTTGGATGAATACATGGCTACTAGCAGTGGGTATTATATCTAGAGTTAGCGATTTAGTTACTGTTTTGAGTTTCCACTTCCTCAGGATTTGAACCCCAAATTATTTAGCCTATGAACAAAACAACAAATCGGGAAATTCTGGTGTCCTATTTTGACAGTAAAATATAGCAACTATATTCTAATTGTCAACCCAAAATTCATGACAAATTACTGAATTATGTTGCGCATCAAAATATCTTGAATCATGCATTCCTGCTTGGACGTGTTAGATGAAACAACTTAGTTATTGA
Source organism: Salvelinus namaycush (assembly GCF_016432855.1). Lineage (NCBI taxonomy): Eukaryota > Metazoa > Chordata > Actinopteri > Salmoniformes > Salmonidae > Salvelinus > Salvelinus namaycush. The sequence continues at coordinate 28,837,178 of NC_052311.1, forward strand.
ATATCTCAGTAGCCTATTTATTATACTTCTTAATAAAGCATGAATGACTGGGACACTGCCACCACCTGTAAAAGTTATTGACACCAGTGGAAAATGTTAGTCTGGAGCCCTGTAATAGTAATTAACACGTAGGGTAGGTGTCGATTCAGGGGAGCACAAATGACAGGCACTGATTTGCAATATAGCCTAAGTCATTAGCTTGGCTTTTATAACTTATATTTGTTACGCAGACAGACAGATGGAGAACAAGAAGAAGCACAGAGTGACAGCAGAGAAGATGCTGAGACAGATAGACAGCACAACATGGAGGCAACACATATGTCTAGAGCAGAGACCGTTATAGTGGTGAGTTGTATCTCCAGACAGAGACCGTTATAGTGGTGAGTTGTATCTCCAGACAGAGAGACAGTTATAGTGGTGAGTTGCATCTCCAGCCAGAGACACAGTTATAGTGGTGAGTTGTATCTCCAGCCAGAGACACAGTTATAGTGGTGAGTTGTATCTCCAGACAGAGACAGTTAGTGGTGAGTTGTATCTCCAGACAGAGACACAGTTGTAGTGGTGAGTTGTATCTCCAGACAGAGACACAGTTGTAGTGGTGAGTTGTATCTCCAGACAGAGACACAGTTGTAGTGGTGAGTTGTATCTCCAGACAGAGACACAGTTATAGTGGTGAGTTGCATCTCTAGACAGAGACACAGTTATAGTGGTGAGTTGTATCTCCAGACAGAGAGACAGTTATAGTGGTGAGTTGTATCTCCAGACAGAGAGACAGTTATAGTGGTGAGTTGCATCTCCAGCCAGAGACAGTTAGTGGTGAGTTGTATCTCCAGACAGAGACACAGTTGTAGTGGTGAGTTGTATCTCCAGTGGTGCTTTTACGTATTGTATTTGTTTTAAACATGATCTGGTTAAAAAAGAGGAGGATCGGATCTCGCCAGACACTGGAACAGAAGTGGTTGAGAAACACTACAGATCTCGCCAGACACTGGTACAGAAGTGGTTGAGAAACGCTGTACAGATCTCGCCAGACACTGGAACAGAAGTGGTTGCGAAACACTGTACAGATCTCGCCAGACACTGGTACAGAAGTGGTTGAGAAACGCTGTACTGTACTGCCAATGTTATGTGTCAGCACTACTGTCTGTCTAAGTAGGGTGTGTAGGGTCAGGGTGTGTGTATGGTGGCATGCACAGTGATGTGGGCTGGTGTGGATAAAATGCCAGGGCCCAATGCATGTCCCAGTCTGCAGCTGCAAGTTTGTGTTTTTTTAACAAGGCTGATTGAGGAATTTGGGCTAAGATAGGGAAGAATAGAGAATAATATATATATACTGCAGGGTAGAAAACTCAACATGTTTTTAAACGTCCACTTGCCATCTAACCAGTCTGTCTATAGGCCTCTGACCTATGTAAATAAAGTTTGGGAACGTTAACAAATAACGTGACATGAAACCAGCGAACGGGAAGGGCGAGTCATTTCTCTCGCTCCTTCCCCTAAGAACTTCACCAAAGACAGTACTCGTGATTACCGTTCTCCTACCGGCAGGATATTATGCTGGCAGGACGATTGCAAAATGTATGTATAAAAAAAGTCCCCCGGCAAAGACATGCTAAACTTTGACTAGCAATAAAACATTTAAAAAAATCCCAGCATTGCAACAACCTCTGAAGAAATATATGTATAATTTGACGTATTTTAATTTTGTATTATTTATACCAGAATTTATTTTGAAAGTTTACAAAAATACTGGTATATTGAACGCTTTTGTGTAGGCTATATTTAAAGAAATACACTTTTAATAAAATACAAATATATGTTATTGGAATTACTCAATAGTATCTGCAAAACTTAAATGGTTCTCTTGTGCTGGGCACCAGGTTTAATACAGAGTACTGGTGACTCCTTATACCTAGGTGTCTAGTTAGACTGTAAACTCTCCTTCCAGACTCACATTAAGCATCTCCAATCCAAAATTAAATCTAGAATCGGCTTCCTATTTCGCAAACAAAGGATCCTTCACTCATGCTGCCAAACATACCCTCATAAAACTGACTATCCTACCGATCCTTGACTTCGGTGATGTCATTTACAAAATAGCCTCCAACACTCTACTCAGCAAATTGGATGCAGTCTATCACAGTGCCACCCGTTTTGTCACCAAAGCCCTATATAAACAACCCACCACTGCAACCTGTATGCTCTCGTTGGCTGGCCCTCTCTTCATATTCGTCGCCAAACCCACTGGCTCCAGGTCATCTATAAGTCTTTGCTAGGTAAAGCCCCGCCTTATCTCAGCCCACTGGTCACCATAGCAGCACCTGCCCGTATGTAGCATGCTCCAGCAGGTATATTTCACTGGTCATCCCCAAAGCCAACTCCCCATTTGGCCTCCTTTCCTTCCAGTTCTCTGCTGCCAATGACTGGAACGAATTGCAAAAATCACTGAAGCTGGAGTCTTATATCTCCCTCACTAACTTTAAGCATCAGCTGTCAGGGCAGCTTACCGATCATTGCACCTGTACACAGCCCATCTGTAAAAAGCAGCCCACCCAACTACCTCATCCCCATATTGTTATTTTTTTTTTTTGCTCCTTTGCACCCCAGTATCTCTACAGTCGTGGCCAAAAGTTTTGTGAATGACACAAATATTAATTTTCACAAAGTCTGCTGCCTCAGTTGGTATGATGGCAATTTGCACATACTCCAGAATGTTATGAAGAGTGATCAGATGAATTTCAATTAATTGCAAAGTCCCTCTTTGCCATGCAAATGAACTGAATCCCAAAAAAGCATTTCCACTGCATTTCAGCCCTGCCACAAAAGGACCAGCTGACATGTCAGTGATTCTCTCATTAACACAGGTGTGAGGGTTGACGAGGACAAGGCTGGAGATCCCTCTGTCATGCTGATTGAGTTCGAATAACAGACTGGAAGCTTTAAAAGGAGGGTGGTGCGAGGAATCATTGTTCTTCCTCTGTCAACCATGGTTACCTGGAAGGAAAAACGTGCCATCATCATTGCTTTGCACAAAAAGGGCTTCACAGGCAAGGATATTGCTGCCAGTAAGATTGCACCTAAATCAACCATTTATCGGATCATCAAGAACTTCAAGGAGAGCGGTTCAATTGTTGTGAAGAAGGCTTCAGGGCGCCCAAGAAAGACCAGCAAGCGCCAGGACCGTCTCCTAAAGTTGATTCAGCTGCGGAATCGGGGCACCACCAGTACAGAGTTTGCTCAGGAATGGCAGCCGGCAGGTGTGAGTGCATCTGCACGCACAGTGAGGAGAAGACTTTTGGAGGATGACCTGGTGTCAAGAAGGGCAGCAAAGAAGCCACTTCTCTCCAGGAAAAACATCAGGGACAGACTGATATTCTGCAAAAAGGTACAGGGATTGGACTACTGAGGACTGGGGTAAAGTCATTTTCTCTGATGAATCCCCTTTCCGATTGTTTGGGGCATCCGGAAAAAAGCTTGTCCGGAGAAGACAAGGTGAGCGCTACCATCAGTCCTGTGTCATGCCAACAGTAAAGCATCCTGAGACCATTCATGTGTGGGGTTGCTTCTCAGCCAAGGGAGTGGGCTCACTCACAATTTTGTGGGGTGGGAAATTCTCAGTAGGGTCTCTACTAACCAAACTGTGTAGATTTGGAGGGGACCTTGTCATATATACCTAGCAGCACTTCGTTCTCCACCCCCTTTATAGCGCCCAATGCAGTATTCTGTAATAGACCGTACATGGGATACTTATTGGCTTGTAGAGAGAACTTTTCTACCTGTCTCAGCTAAAGGGGGGAGGGAAATACGCATTAGGGTCTCTACTAACCAAATAAGGTTATCTTTGTATGGGGCTTTCTCTCTATAAGCCAATATGTATCCCATGTACAGTCTATTACAGTGAATGTGTCACGGCCATCGAAAGAACTGGACCAAGGTGCAGTGTGGTGATCGTACATATTCCTTTATTTAAGAATGATGCCGACAAAAACAATAAACCATACAAAAAAACGACCGTGAAGCTAAAGGGCTATAGTGCCACAAACAAAGTTAACCTCCCACAAAGACAGGTGGGAAAAAGGGATACCTAAGTATGGTTCTCAATCAGAGACAACGTTAGACAGCTGTCCCTGATTGAGAACCCTACCCGGCCAACACATAGAAATACAAATAATAGAACTAAAGAACATAGAATACCCACCCCAAATCACACCCTGACCAACCCAAATAGAGACATAAAAAGGATCTCTAAGGTCAGGGCGTGACAGAATAGGGGCTATGGAGGGGGCCGGGAATTAAGTGCTCCTTGGTATGACACAGTCCCACTCCAAAACTAACCCTATTTGATAGTAGAGACCCTACTGAGTATTTTCACCCCACTTTAGCTGAGACAGGTAGAAAGTTTTCTCTCTACAGCCCAATATTCTCAACATACCAGCTTCAACATTGTATTTTGTCATTATTGGTATTAACAAATTTTAAAAAACACACATAATTTGTATCTGTTTCGTAAATTACCCAGTGCATTTTCTTATTGTCACAATAGAAGTGGTCATATCATTTTAATCAATCCTTTGAATTAATTATCCACATTGCAATGTTTTGAAATGCAGTTTTTTTTTGAAGGCAACGAAAGTGACGTCATCATTTGCGCTGCTGGCAGAATACTGGTGTACCGGTGACAGTAAGAATGTTAAGACACTGACTTTACCGTCAAAAGAAATTTGTTTGCCACTGTTTGTTGTTATTTTCTGTCATCTCGAGCTAACTCTCACAAGCAGCCATCACATTCGATCGAGCGGGACAGATTGAAGAGAACAGGTAAAGTTTATACATTTGCAACGTGCTTTGTTCTCAAAGGATAGATTCGTGTATGGTGGTCGGTCAACAAGTTGTCTAATTTCAGTTACAGGTATGTGGATAACTTGAACCTTCTGTTGTATGCTATTTGAGATGCTGACATTGGAAAAATACAAGTTGCCTAATAATAACTGATTTATAGCCTAATAATGCACTTATATGGAAACATAGTGGCCAAACAGGATCCGTTTTTTTGTGGTTTTGACTGACAAGAGAGGGGGGAACATTTGCCAACTTTTGCATACAATGTTGCCAACAATGTCTCATGATGACAGCAACTCTTCCCGCGAAATTGTTACATTAAATTCGTCTGGAATGATTGATGCTGGACGAATTCGCGGCATTTGTGGGTGGTGCATCTTTTTCTGGTAAAGCGAAACCGAACCTATCACTCATTGTGTAGTCTATTCGTTCAGTCTCTCTCCAGTCTCCGAAAAGTCCTTGAAATTCCTCACTATGGACCTGTTTTAGTTACCCACATGAAGGGTGGTCGTGTATTGAGACCTAAGGCTAGATGTAGTGACTTGCTGTCAGCATTTCATTAGTTGGGAAGCGCAGCTTGAGTGGAAATTCCACTGTTTTGCAATTCATGTGACTTTTTCAGTTAGGCAGAGGGGCCTGAATACATCCTTCCCTTTTCTGCAACTGCCTTCTGACAGCTGTTTTTGAAGCCACGGGTGTAGGCCTATTGCTCTGGTGGTGTCCTACCTCAAGAGTTTAGCCTCTTGCCGTGCACTTTAATACAATTACCACAATATATCTCTTCTCCTTATCTCTCATTACTCTTATCTATTTACTCCTTCTATCCAATCTGCTTTCCAACTGTGTCTCTTTCTCGACCTTATCCAACTTCCCCCTCTCTCTTGCTCTCTTCTCTCCCCCTCTCCCTCTAGGACTATCTCTAGGTGGTGATGGGTTCTATGTTCCGTAGTGAGGAGGTATGCCTGGTGCAGCTCTTCCTCCAGTCTGGTTCGGCCTATAACTGTGTCAGTGAACTGGGAGAACTGGGCCTGGTCGAGTTCAGAGACGTGAGTTCTGTTCTCCCCTGATCTCGTTTGTCTCATATCTTCGCGTGACTAAAGATTCACTGGCTTAGAACTACTAGCTGCAACTAATATCTCAACCCGTCTTGCTGTGAATAACTAAGTTTGACATTAACGACGTGTCAACTAAATAAAGCCTAGTGTGAATAACTTGTGAGTAACTAACTGTCTCTTTTGCTAATTCCCGCCGTGGTGAATCAGTTGAACCCCAATGTCAACTCCTTCCAGAGGAAGTTTGTGGGGGAGGTGAGACGATGTCAGGAACTGGAGAAAACCTTCAGTGAGTATCTAGATCTCTCACACTATCGTCTCCTAAACCGCTCATTAAAACCCAAATCCTAATACAGGAAAATTATGTTTGACAGTTTTCTCCTATGCATTTCTCTTTCTCTCTCTCCTTCGGTCTTTCTCTCCCTCCATCTCTCTGTCTTTTCATCCTTCTCTCCACTCAGCGTTCCTGGAGCAGGAGCTCAATAGGTCCCTGTTGCCCCCCTTCCATGGCCCGACCCCCTGCCCGACCCCCTCGGCCCCCCAGCCCAGAGAGTTGCTCACCATTGAGGAGGAGAGTGAGAGGCTGGCCAGGGAGCTCAAAGAGGTGTCCAGGAACAGAGACGGTCTCAGAGCCCAGCTGATCCAGCTCAGCCAGTACAAAGGAGTTCTCACCCAGACCCACTCCCTCACCGCCTCACAGGTCAAAACTACACCTCCCATCACCACCCTCTCTCAATTCAATTTCAATTTAAGGGCTTTATTGGCATGGGAAACATATGTTAACATTGCCAAAGCAAGTGAAGTAGATAAATAAACAAAAGTGAAATAAACAATGCAAATTAACAGTAAATATTACACTCACAGAAGTTCCAAAATAATAAAGACATTTCAAATGTCATATTATGTCCAAATACAGTATTTTAACGATGTGCAAATAGTTAAAGTACAAAAGGGAAAATAAATAAACATAAATATGGGTTGTATTTACAATGGTGCTTGTTCTTCACTGGTTGCCCTTTTCTTGTGGCAACAGGTCACAAAATGTGCTGCTGTGATGGCACACTGTGGTATTTCACCCAGTAGATATGGGAGTTTATCAAAATTGGGTTTGTTTTCGAATTCTTTGTGGATCTGTGTAATCTGAGGGAAATATGTGTCTCTAATATGGTCATACATTTGGCAGGAGGTTAGGAAGTGCAGCTCAGTTTCCACCTCATTTTGTGGGCAGTGTGCACATAGCCTGTCTTCTCTTGAGAGCCAGGTCTGCCCATGGCGGCCTTTCTCAATAGCAAGGCTATGCTCATTGAGTCTGTACATAGTCAAAGTTTTCCTTAAGTTTGGGTCAGTCATAGTGGTCAGGTATTCTGCCACTGTGTACTCTCTGTTTAGAGCCAAATAGCATTCTAGTTTGCTCTGTTCTTTTGATAATTCTTTCCAATGTGTCAAGTAATTATCTTTTTGTTTTCTCATGATTTGGTTGGCTCTAATTGTGTTGCTGTCCTGGGGCTCTGTAGGGTCTGTTTGTGTTTGTGAACAGAGGCCCAGGACCAGCTTGCTTAGGGGACTCTTCTACAGGTTCATCGCTCTGAAGGTGATGGCTTTGTTATGAAAGGTTTGGGAATCGCTTCCTTTTAGGTGGTTGTAGAATTTAACGTCTCTTTTCTGGATTTTGATAATTAGCGGGTATCAGCCTAATTCTGCTCTGCATGCATTATTTGGTGTTTTACGTTATACACAGAGGATATTTTTGTGGAATTCTGCATGCAGTCTCAATTTGGTGTTTGTCCCATTTTGTGAATTCTTGGTTGGTGAGCGGACCCCAGACCTCACAACCACAAAGGGCAATGAGTTCTATAACTGATTCAAATATTTTAAGCCAGATCCTAATTGGTATGTCGAATTTTATGTTCCTTTTGATGGCATAGAAGGCCCTTCTGGCCTTGCCTCAGCTCGTTCACAGCTTTGTGGAAGTTACCTGTGGCGCTGATGTTTAGGCCGAGGTATGTATTGTTTTTTGTGTGCTCTAGGGCAACGGTGTCAAGATGGAATTTGTATTTGTGGTCCGTGCAACTAGACCTTTTTTAGAACACCATTATTTTTGTTATACTGAGATTTACTCTCAGGGCCCAGGTCTGACAGAATCTGTGCAGAAGATCTAGGTACTGCTGTAGGCCCTCCTTGGTTGGGGACAGAAGCACCAGATCATCAGCAAACCGTAGACATTTGACTTCAGATTATAGTAGGGTGAGGCCGGGTGCTGCAGACTGTTCTAGTGCCCTCGCCAATTCGTTGATATATATGTTGAAGAGGGTGGGGCTTAAGCTGCATCCCTGTCTCACCCCACGGCCCTTTGGAAAGAAATGTGTGTGTTTTTTGGCAATTTTAACCGCGTACTTGTTTGTGTACATGGATTTTATAATGTACAGTTGTGGTCAAAAGTTTTGAGAATGACACAAATATTCATTTTCAGAAAGTCTGCTGCCTCAGTGTCTTTAGATATTTTTGTCAGATGTTACTATGGAATACTGAAGTATAATTACAAGCATTTCATAAGTGTCAAAGGCTTTTATTGACAATTACATGAAGTTGATGCAAAGAGTCAATATTTGCAGTGTTGACCCTTCTTTTTCAAGACCTCTGCAATCCTCCCTGGCATGCTGTCAATTAACTTCTGGGCCACATCCTGACTGATGGCAGCCCATTCTTGCATAATCAATGCTTGGTGTTTTGTCAGAATTTGTGGATTTTTGCTTTTCCACCTGCCTCTTGAGGATTGACCACAAGTTCTCAGTGGGATTAAGGTCTGGGGAATTTCCTGGCCATGGGACCCAAAATATCTATGTTTTGTTCCCCGAGCCACTTAGTTATCACTTTTGCCTTATGGCTAGGTGCTCCATCATACTGGAAAAGGCATTGTTCGTCACCATACTGTTCCTGGATGGTTGGCAGAAGTTGCTCTCGGAGGATGTGTTGGTACCATTCTTTATTCATGGCTGTGTTCTTAAGCAAAATTGTGAGTGAGCCCACTCCCTTGGCTGAGAAGCAACCCCACACATGAATGGTTTCAGGATGCTTTACTGTTGGCATGATACAGGACTGATGGTAGCGCTCACCTTGTCTTCTCCGGACAAGCTTTTTTCCGGATGCCCCAAACAATCGGAATTTACCCCAGTCCTCAGCAGTCCTCACCTGTACCTTTTGCAGAATATCAGTCTGTCCCTGATGTTTTTCCTTGAGAGAAGTGGCTTCTTTGCTGCCCTTCTTGACACCAGGCCATCCTCCAAAAGTCTTCGCCTCACTGTGCGTGCAGATGCACTCACACCTGCCTGCTGACATTCCTGAGCAAGCTCTGTACTGGTGGTGCCCCGGCCTAGGAACAGTGGGTTAACTGTCTTGTTCAGAGGCAGAACGACAGATCCTTTCGGTTACTAGTCCAATGCTCTAACCACTAGGCTACCTGCCGCCCCAGGAAGATGCAAGAGCTAAGGATGATGTTAAAGATTTTAAGTATAGCCAATTGGAATTTGTTGTCTGTATATTTTATTATTTGATTTCTCTCGCTCTCTCGCTCTCTCGCTCTCTCTCACACAACCAGACACACTCCTTCAGAGAACATAAACTACTGTTTGGATGTGTTAAAGTCTCCCGAACCCTTTTTATTGTTTCCTTTTACAGGCTCCACCTCCTCTACGTGAAACAGTAGGCATATTGGAGCCTAACCGACAGGATGTCCACCTCCGGTAAACATCATTGGTCAAAGTGATTGCCAGTGTCCTTCCACCTTATTTTTTTTTTTTTACATTGGCTCTGGACAATGATTGATCTTCAACTTGGTCAACATCCTCTTTTGCCAACTTACCTATTTTTTTGCTCGTCTCTCATCCTTCTCTCTTCTGCAGTTTTGTGGCTGGTGTGGTCCACCCCTGGAAAGTCCCATCATTTGAGCGGTTGCTATGGCGAGCATGCCGCGGTTACATCGTCGTGGACTTCAGAGAGATGGAGGAGCAGCTGGAGCATCCTGACACGGTGAGGAGAGAAGGAGAGGAGGAGGAAAGAAATGAAGAGAAAATGTATACTTAAAGTAAAACTCCACCCTATCTTTTGGTGTTTGTTTCATTAGTCCATAATTGATCAAGTTGCATCATATGCTAAATGCATAATACCGGCTGTATTTCTGTATTTTGGAAGTTATATATCTTGAAACAAATACTAAATGAAACAAAAACCAATTTTTTGGGGGGTGGAATTTTCCTTTTAAGTAAGAGTGGCAAACAAGATGGTCAATGCATCAACATTTCTAATATGTGATGGGATTGCAGGGGGAGATGGTGCAGTGGACAGTGTTCCTCATATCCTACTGGGGAGATCAGATCGGACAGAAGGTCAAGAAGATCTGTGATTGGTGAGTAAAACCTGTTCACTTCTTGTGGTGTCATTTACCACATTGCGGTGGTCCATGTACATGCTTGTTTAATGACCCTTGTCTTTCTTGCACCTCCTTGATAACTTGCATTTACAGCTTCCACACGCAGGTGTTTGCATATCCTGACAGCCCCACGGAGAGAGAGGAGATTCTCCAGGGACTGCAGGGCAGAATTGAAGACATCAAATCAGTAAGTCAGACACTAGCGCTGTATAAAATGCACTCACCTTCAACTTTGTTGCTCTATCACTAAACTTCACTAGACATCCTTGGGTGCAGCAAACAGAGCGAACGTTTACTGTCTGTAAAGCTCCCCCGGACGCCATCTCTAATCCACACCTCCCCCTTTCGTCCTTCACCCCTCCGACCTCCCCTCCTCAGGTCCTCTTTCAGACAGAGCAGTTCCTCCAGCAGATGTTGGTGCGTGCAGTAGCGGTGTTGCCCCAGTGGAAGGTACAGGTCCAGAAGTCTAAGGCAGTCCAGGCCGTACTGAACCTCTGCAGCCCCTCCGTCACCAACAAGTGTCTGATCGCTGAAGCCTGGTGTCCCGTCAGCAAGCTGCCCGAGCTACAGAGCGCCCTGAGGGAAGGAGGGGTGAGCGAGGGGAAGGAAACAGGGACGGGGAGGTGGGAGACACAGAAGAAGGGAGAATAGAGGAGGGACAGAGATTGTGTGCGGTTGAGTAACGCAACAAGAGCGAGTTAGTTGTATGTTGTTGTCACGCAGTTTAAGTATAGGCATGGATGTCATTTTACACAGTACCCTAAACGTGTATGACTTTAAGCCCCTCATCTTCTCTCTGTCTCTACCCCTATCAGAAGAAGAGTGGCAGCGGGGTGGACTCGTTCTACAACCGCCTCCCCTGCTCCACGCCTCCTCCTACCCTGTTTCCCACCAACTCCTTCACTGCAGGCTTCCAGAACATTGTAGACGCCTACGGAGTGGCCAGTTACCGCGAGGTCAACCCAGGTATCAGCCTAATCAATACATCAACTCATTTAGCGGTCACTTCCAACCTCTAACCAGCCAACAACCCAGGGAAGAACCAGCTCCTCTGGTATATGTCAACGATCAGAACTATTATGCCCCCCGTTCTCTCGTTCGCCCCTCTCTCTGTTTTCTCCTCTCCTACTTTCTCTGGCTAACCTCTCTCCTTTCCCCATATCTCCCTCCCCCTTTCTCTTTTCCCCCTCTCTCTCATTCCCTCCTCCCCTCTGTCTCTGTAGCGGTGTACACCATCATCACGTTCCCCTTCCTGTTTGCCGTGATGTTTGGGGATGTGGGTCACGGTCTGCTGATGTCCCTGGCTGCCCTCTGGATGGTTCTGGAGGAGAAGGACCCCAAACTCAGGAACAACACTAATGAGGTCACACAAACACACACACAGTCACACCTTTTCATACACACCCTTTAAAGTGGGAGACTGACAAATATACTGATTCAGAGGAACAGTCCTAATATAATGTCTCTGTGTGTGTGGTTTAGATCTGGCGGATGATGTTTGGAGGACGTTATCTGATCCTGTTGATGGGACTGTTCTCTGTCTACACTGGGGCCATCTACAACGAGTGTTTTAGCAGAGGACTCAGCCCCTTCAGCTCCGGCTGGCATGTAGGACCCATGTTTGAGAACGGAGAGTGGAAGTAAGGACACACACACACACACATGCGTGTGCCCATGCCCGTCACTCACACATGTATAACAGCGCCACAATCACTTTTCTGATTGTCCTGTATGTTATGTTTACAATATGAGTTTTGTGTCTCTCTCTCTCGCTCTCTTTTTCTCTTAGTCCAACAACTGTTAAAGACAACAACTTCCTGTCCCTGGACCCTAACATCACTGGGGTTTTTACTGGACCCTATCCCTTTGGCATCGACCCAGTATGGAAATGCACCTCACACTGCCTCCATCTTTCTCTCACTCCTCCATCTATCTCTTCCTCATCTCTCAGTAATGATTGTTTCCATGACTGTTCTTATGAGTAACTGTGCTGTCTGTCTGTCCCTCTCAGGTCTGGGGTATGTCCAACAACCACCTGACGTTCCTCAACTCCTACAAGATGAAGATGTCTGTCATTATCGGGGTCATCCACATGACCTTCGGAGTCTGTCTGGCCTTCTTCAACTACATGTGAGGGAACGTGTGTGTGTGTGTGTGTGTGTGTGTGTGTGTGTGTGTGTGCCTGTACGGGTTGGGGTCAATTCCATTTCAATTCAGAAAGTAAATCATATTTCAATTTTTTTTTCATTGAAAAGCATTGTAGAGAATTAGAATTTTAGTGTACTTCCTGAATTGACCCCAATCCTGGTGTGAATGGAACGGCAAAGGAGTATCACTGTAATCTAATACATTTCTCACCATCCCTCTTGCTATCCCTACCCCTCTCTCTCTACTCAAACCCATCCTTCTACCTATGCATTCCTTACTCATAAACCTACGATTCCCTCTCTACCCATCTCTCTCTACTAATCCCTCTCCCTCTACCCACCCACTTCTCTCTTTCTCTCTCTATTCATCCCTCTCCCTCTCTCCCCCGTCCCTCCAGACACTTTAACCAGTTGAGCAGTGTGTTCCTGGTACTGATCCCAGAGCTGTTCTTCATGCTGTGTCTGTTTGGTTACCTGGTCTTCATGGTCATCTTCAAGTGGCTGGCCTTCGACACGACCCACTCTAACTCCGCCCCCAGCATCCTCATCCACTTCATAGACATGTTCCTATTCGCTGAGAACAAGGACAACCCGCCCCTCTACGGAGGACAGGTGTCTGTCTGAATGTGTCTGTCTGAATGTGTGTGTTTTGTGGGGAAACCTGGTGCCACTGTACAGGACTGGTATGTTTGTGGAAGGGCACACAACGCGCTCACTCCAATGTACTTATTTGTCTAAAGTATGCTTAATGTTAGCTGAGTCATTGAAAATATAATCTATAGGTAAACAATAGTATGGCAGCATGCTCTCTCCAAAATACAACCTGCACTCGTGTGTGTGTTTGTGTATGACGTTCTAACTCCCTCTCTCTGTACTGTAGGTGGTGGTGCAGAAGGTTCTGGTGGTACTGGCACTGTGTTCTGTTCCAGTCCTGCTGCTGGGGAAACCCATCCATCAATACATCACACACAAGAGGAAGCACCGGCACATGGTGAGCAACTGTGTTGTGTGTGTCTTGTCTGGATGTGTGCTATGCCTATTGATTTGCGTGTAAGTATCTAGGATGACTTTGTTTAGTCTTATGTGTATAACATCTGTATGTGTAATATATGTAAACTCAGCAAGAAAAGAAACGGCCCTTTTTCAGGACCCTGTCTTTCAAAGATAATTAGTAAAAATCCAAATAACTTCACAGATCTTCATTGTAAAGAGCTTATACACTGTTTCCCATGCTTGTTCAATGAACCATAAACAATTAATGAACATGCACCAGTGGAACGGTCGTTAAGACACTAACAGCTTACAGATGGTAGGCAATTAAGGTCACAATTATGAAAACTTAGGACACTAAAGAGGCCTTTCTACGGACTCTGAAAAATACCAAAAGAAAGATGCCCAGGGTCCCTGCTCATCTGCATGAACGTGCCTTAGGCATGCTGCAAGGAGGCATGAGGACTGCAGATGTGGCCAGTGCAATAAATTACAATGTCTGTACTGTGAGACGCCTAAGACAGCGCTATAGGGAGACAGGACGGACAGCTGATCGTCCTCGCAGTGGCAGACCACGTGTAACAACACGTGCACAGGATCGGTACATCCGAACATCACACCTGCGGGACAGGTACAGGATGGCAACAAGAACTGCCCGAGTTACACCAGGAATGCACAATCCCTCCATCAGTGCTCACATTATCCTCAATAGGCTGAGAGAGGCTGGACTGAGGGCTTGTAGGCCTGTTGTAAGGCAGGTCCTCACCAGACATCACCGGCAACAACGTCGCCTATGGGCACAACCCCACCGTCACTGGACCAGACAGGACTGGCATAAAGTGCTCTTCACTGACAGGTCGCGGTTTTGTCTCACCAGGGGTGATTGTCGGATTCGCGTTTATCATCAAAGGAATGAGTGTTACACCGAGGCCTGTACTCTGGAGTGGGATTGATTTGGAGGTGGAGGGTCCGTCATGGTCTGGGGCGGTGTGTCAAAGCATCATCAGACTGAGCTTGTTGTCATTGCAGGCAATCTCAACGCTGAGTGTTACAGGGTATACATCCTCCTCCTCATGTGGTACCCTTCCTGCAGGCTCAACCTCACATGACCCTCCAGCATGACAATGCCACCAGCCATACTGCTCGTTCTGTGCGTGATTTCCTGCAAGACAGGAATGTCAGTGTTCTGCCATGGCCAGCGAAGAGCCCGGATCTCAATCCCATTGAGCACGTCAGGGACCTGTTGGATCAGAGGGTGAGGGCTAGGGCCATTCCCCCAGAAATGTCCGGGAACTTGCAGGTGCCTTGGTGGAAGAGTGGGGTAACATCTCATAGCAAGAATGGGCAAATCTGGTGCAGTCCATGAGGAGGAGATGCACTGCAGTACTTAATACAGCTGGTACTGATACTGACTGTTACTTTTGATTTCGACCCCCCTTTTGTTCAGGGACACATTATTCAATTTCTGTTAGTCACAGTTTATGTCTCAGTTGTTGAATCTTGTTAAGTTTGCTGAAAATAAACGCAGATGACAGTGAGAGGACGTTTCTTTTTTTGCTGAATTTATTATGTATTACTATATGTATTTATATACAGTATGTATTATAATCTCTGTGAGTGGGTCTGATGTGATTGTGTCTTCCAGGCAGGAGACAGACGACCTCTGTTGGCTGAGAACAATTCCATCAATGCTCATCAGGGAGAGGTGGGGAGTCACAGAGAGGAGGAGGTGGTGAGAGGGAGAGGGGGAGCGAGTCATCACTGTGTTACCCATGCTAGCTCTGTTTCAATGTACTCATAGCCCAAGCTAGTGTCACAAGTAATAACATATTACTCCGTCCAACTTCTCTACCCTTTTTCACTGTCTTAAAAAAAATGCGTCTCTAGGATTTTGACGCTGCTGATGCGTTCATGCACCAGGCCATCCACACCATAGAGTACTGTCTAGGCTGCATCTCCAACACAGCCTCCTACCTACGACTGTGGGCCCTCAGCCTTGCACACGCACGTGAGTCACACGCGCACACACACTTTCCCCACTGATTTACAGTGACTTACTGATCGCACACTGACTCATTTCTTCAAGAGTGCTAACTCATTCTAGCGCCTACTCAGTGTGTCCCCTTTCACCCTCCAGAGCTTTCGGAGGTGCTCTGGGTGATGGTGCTGCATAACGCCCTGACCTGGCAAGGCAACATGGGATCTGTGATCCTGTTTCTATTCTTCCTCGCCTTCGCGGTGCTGACAGTCTCGGTCCTGCTGGTCATGGAGGGCCTGTCTGCCTTCCTGCATGCCCTGCGTCTGCACTGGTGAGAGAAGGGGGACGCAGGCAGGGAAGGGTAGAGGTGGGGGGTGAGAATGAGTGAGAGATGGTGGGAAGGAATTAGACGAAGGGGAGAGGAGTGTGTGAATGGAGAATAAGATAAAATATATTATTCATGAAAAAAATGTAATGCAATATTGTCTGTTGATTTTTGAAAATGTTGTCTCTCCTAGGGTGGAGTTCCAGAATAAATTCTACAGTGGAACTGGCTACAAGCTGAATCCTTTCTCCTTCTCTTCCATAATCCACGCCTCGTCCGCTCTGTGATCATTTAAACGATCAATGAATTATGATTGCCAAATGGTTATATTAACTTGCTCTGCACCTATTACACTGCACACATTTCAGAATGATTGCTGTCTTTTTTTGTATGCTTGGTGTTTTGTAAAATGTGTTCAATGTACAAGAATGCATTTAGGCCTTTGCACTATGGTATGGAGTGTTTATGTGCCTATTTCAGCATGCATGCTGTGTCATCAAAATCAGATTTTCTTTCTTGTTCCTTCTTTGCACTGATCATGGGGTGGGTCTGTAAATTCACTCTGGCTGTCTACTCTGATTTCAGGAATTTACGAACACGCAACACCCGTTGAATAAGTAACATGCTGTGTCATCAAAATCAGATTTTCTTTCTTGTTCCTTCTTTGCACTGATCATGGGGTGGGTCTGTAAATTCACTCTGGCTGTCTACTCTGATTTCAGGAATTTACGAACACGCAACACCCGTTGAATATGACTGGTGTCTGCAAAAAATATATAAATAATTGTTGCCAGCAGCACAGTTAGTCACCAATGCCCTAGATAACACGGAAATAGTCTAACCAGCTCTGCTAGGGTGAATAAAATAGTCAGTGAGGTGTTTGTTCTCTCATTTGTGTCTGGATGTAGCTAGCAAGCTAGCCAACTTTAGCCAGTTAGCTCGGGTGCTTGACTGCCATTGTGAGGTCAGAACGCTCGGATAAACCCTACTCCTCCAGTGTGCGCTCTGAACACCCCGAGAGCAAAAAGCTCTGAATTCACGAAAGGGCAATCTAACAACGCTCTGAATTTATGAAAGCCCAGAGCGCACTCCAGAGTGAATTTACGAACACACCCCATGTGTCCCAACTTCCAGTAATGTACCCTTAGATAATATGTTGTTTAAATAATATATTAACAGTAATACATTCACAGCCTCCCTGTTTATCGTTCAAAGCATTATTTGAAAATGAATAACTCAGGAAATGGGTGCTATTGACTTTCCCACATGACCGTGATCTCAAAGTCAGTAAAGATAAGGCACACACCAATTGTCTTAACTCATCTGTTGTGGTCTTGAAGAGAGTCCACATAGACATGATTTTGCTATGATGGTGTAGTATTATCTAAAATAAGGTCGCACGACAACGAGGTTCTAGCTCCAGCATGTTTACTAACCTAACCCTCGCATGTCATACGTAGGTACGGATATCCCCAAGGGACATCCTACGACAGATGGTAACATGAACAACCCTTTATGGTACTCAACACCTCTTTCTTATGTCATATTTGAACACGGTTAATAATTATGGAAAGGGAAACTTGTAAACTCATGTGTCATTCACATTCTGTTTGATCTGAACAGAGAACCATCTGAATGAAGATCATTGTTTTGCCAATGTTCTGCCGCATTCTCTGTATGATGGTTCACATCGTACTGTCTGTCTCTTTGCACTATCACTGTGTTAAACTCTAGGGCTGAAATTAAATTAAAGCCAGTTTCTTCCAGACGGTTCTTGTGTGGGTATGCGATTTGACTTGTTCCTATTGTAGAAATTAGGCAAGTCAGACATTTTCTTTAAATTTCTTTAAAAAATATATAGAATTGTATTTATTATTTTTTATTATCAAATCAATACAAAAAGTACATTGGAACACAAGTATATATAAAGAATATACAAGGACATTTGGGCTATGGGGTACAATATCACATTACACAAGGACCTTAAGGGGCATACACACATTGATAATTCTATCAGCTTTTTTGTTGGAGTATTTAATTGCCTTAAAATATAGTTTAATTTCTTTTTGCAAGGTAATACAATGTGGTGTTTTGTTTGTAAATTTACATTGGTGAATATGACATTTGGCCAAAAGAATAATGAAATTATATACATAAAATTGTTTCAACTTATTTCTATCATAAGTAAAGAATCCAAGCAGCACATCTCTCCATAATAGTGTAAAATCTTCATAAATGTGTTCAATTATAAATCTACTGATGTCTTGCCACAGATTCCTTACATGGATACAATGCCCAAAAAGATGCAACACTGTTTCTTGGTGGTCATTACAAAAGGTACAATTAAAAAAAAAAATTGGTTGGTAGGATAATATTTATGAATAATTTAAGAAACTTCCTTAATTTTGTTAATAAGTATGTATGTGTGTGGCAACATCCAAACTTTTTTCCAACAGACGTTATCAATAAAACCATTCCAATAAGGCATGACATAAGGTATACACTACCGTTCAAAAGTTTGAGGTCACTTACAAATGTCCATGTTTTTGAAAGAAAGCACTTTTTTTGTCCATTAAAATAACATCAAATTGATCAGAAATACAGTGTAGACATTGTTAATGTTGTAAATGACTATTGTAGCTGGAAATGGCTGATTTTTAATGGAATATCTACATAGGTGTACAGAGGCCCATTATCAGCAACCATCACTCATGTGTTCCAATGGCACGTTGTGTTAGCTAATCCAAGTTTATCATTTTAAAAGGCTAACCCTTTTGCAATTATGTTAGCACAAGTGAAAACTGTTGTTCTGATTAAAGAAGCAATAAAACTGGCCTTTAGACTAGTTGAGTATCTGGAGCATCAGCATTTGTGGGTTCAATTACAGGCTCAAAATGGCCAGAAACAAAGAACTTTCTTCTGAAACTTGTCAGTCTATTCTTGTTCTGAGAAATGAAGGCTATTCCATGCGAGAAATTGCCAAGAAACTGAAGATCTCATACAATGCTGTGTACTACTCCCTTCACAGAACAGCGCAAACTGGCTCTAACCAGAATAGAAAGAGGAGTGGGATGCCCCAGTGCACAACTGAACAAGAGGACAAGTACATTAGTGTCTAGTTTGAGAAACAGACGCCTCACAACTCCTCAACTGGCAGATTCATTAAATAGTACCTGCAAAACACCAGTCTCAACGTCAACAGTGAAGAGGCGACTCCGGGATACTGGCCTTCTAGGCAGTGTGGGCGTGGATGGTACTACCTACATCAGATGTAGGCCTCTCTCCCCAGACAAGCTGGAGATACCTCTCCCCACTTCGTAGGGCATGATCCAGATCCATGCAATGCCCTATCACTGCGGGGCCAATGGGTTTAGTCTCTGCCTCGAGTCTAGTGAGCGTAGAGGAGACCTCCCTACCTACAATGAGTGGTGTCCCGAACTCAGGCAAGCCTGAGGCCTGGTAGTGTCAGCTAATGGTAAGGCACATGCAATCTCCACTACATGCTCCAAGAAACGTGGAGGAGAGCTCCCACATAGAATGTATAGAGTCCCGCACCCAGGCGGACCCCTGAGACTTGGCAGTGTCCATAACCGCTAAGCACATTCCAGCTCCATTTAGTGCTCCACTATTAGCGGGTCCAGCCGAAGCCAGCGTTCGATTCAAACCTTCGCGGTTTAGAGTTAACAAAGTATACGGGGGACGCGTGTTAAACGTTTCACCACAGCCGCTCTGTGATCAGACTGATGCCAGCAGTACACTTTCATCAGCCATCTCCCAGGACTTAACTCCCCCCTCCCAGCCAAAGCCAGGGATGCGTTCGAGCCATCATTCTCTGATTGGCTTCCTGTCAAGGTCAGGATTCGTTTACAAGAGCCCCGCAGAAAATCATTGAGTCTGGTGGAACCTCCCTCACATTTTCATGCTTGACCGAAAGCCCCATATTCCAGGACCGACTTCCGTTTAACGATCAACAGCCATCACCATCTGCAGGACTCTCTTTGCGTACGGACTAGTACCGAGGTAACTCCCGTTTGGTTTTCATCGTTAGCAACACCTGAAAACAGGTGACATACAGGGAGGGATTGGAAGAGCCCTGCTATCTCCCTTATCTCCCTTACTAAGGCTAAGGACTCATTAAGAGAGTCATTGTTACTCCCGCCGTTTACCCGTGCTTCATTGAATTTCTTCACTTTGACATTCAGAGCACTGGGCCGAAATCACATCACGTCAACACCCACCTCGGGCCTTCACAATGCTTTGTTTTAATGAAACAGTCGGATTCCCTGGGTCCACACCAGTTCTAAGTCAGCTGCTAGGCGAGCGCAGTAGCTGGGAGTTCCCCCACCCGGTCCACCTTTGGCCCGCCAACGGACACCACCCCGACGAACCACCACACGCAGCCAGCCCCTTGCGAGACCACGCACGATATACCGCGAGATGAGCCGCACAACGAACTTTCAACGGTGTCGTGAGGAGGGCGACGGAGCGACTGCTCGATCCCAGCAGTGGGATCAGCCCGACCGACCCAGCCCTTACACGGAACCCAAACCGGCTGCGCGCGTGTGCCATCGTGCGCCATCGTGCATGAATGTATTTTGTCCCCCCACACCAAACGTGATCACGACACACAGGTTAAAAATATCAAAACAAACTCTGAACCAATTACATTCATTTGGGGACAGGTCGAAAAGCATTAAACATGTATGGAAATTTAGCTAGCTAGCTTGCACATGCTAGCTAATTTGTCCTATTTAGCTAGCTTGCTGTTGCTAGCCAATTTTTCCTGGGATATAAACATTGAGGTGTTATTTTACCTGAAATGCACAAGGTCCTCTACTCCGACAATTAATCCACACATAAAACGTTCAACCGAATCGTTTCTAGTCATCTCTCCTCCTTCCAGGCTTTTTCATCTTTGAACTTATATGGTGATTGGCATCTAAACGTTCATAGTATTACCACGACGACCGGCAAAACAGTTCGTCTTTCAATCACCCACGTGAGTATAACCAATGAGGAGATGGCACGTGGGTACCTGCTTCTATAAACCAATGAGGAGATGGGAGAGGCAGGACTTGCAGCGCGATCTGCGTCAAAAATAGGAATTACTTATATTTTAGCCCTTGGCAACGCAGACGCTTGTTGGCGCGCGCGAGCAGTGTGGGTGCAATAATTGAATAACATGGATTTCTAAATTAATTTTGCAACGCTCGCGCACACAACGTGTCTGGTCTGGTCAGCATGTTAGACCCAATCCTTATCCCGAAGTTACGGATCTGACTTGCCGACTTCCCTTACCTACATTGTTCTAACATGCCAGAGGCCGTTCACCTTGGAGACCTGCTGCGGATATGGGAACGGCCCGGAGCGAGATTTACACCCCGGGATTTTAAAGGGCCAGCGAGAACTCACCAGATGCTACCGGAACACTTTCCAGGGCTTGGGCCCCTCTCTTGGGGCAAATGTAACATTTAGAAAATGTATGTAAAATCGTGTGAGATGAAAATGGAGAAACCAAAGGGTGTGCAATATAGAAGGGTAGTCAGTGGACATTCTGAACCTTGTTTCAGTCCAGTAGGTCACATGACCAAGGAGCTATTGAAATTAGAACGTTTTAAAAATGTATGTAAAAACGTGTGAGATGAAAATGGACAAACTAAAGGGTGTGCAATATACAGTATAAGGCTTGTCAGTGGATATTATGACAGCAGTTTGAGGGTTGTAGGTCACATGACCAGAGAGCTATTGAAATTCGAAAAACATTGCAAATTAATGTAAAATCATGTGAGATGAAAAAGGATTAACAAAAGGTTGTGCTACGTATACCGCTACTCAGTGGATATTCTGAAAGTAGTTTGAGGGTTGTAGGTCACAAGGAGCTATTGAATTTTGAATTGTTTAAACATTATTGTAAAATCTCATGAGATGCAAATGGACAAACAAAAGGGTGTGCAATGTATAGGTTCACTGAGTGTACATTATGAACCTTGTTTGAGGTGTGTGGGTCACATGACCGAGGCCCTATTGAATTTCAAAATGTTTAATAAATAATTTAAAATAGTGTGAGATGTAAACCGACAACAAAAAAGTGTGTGCAATGTGTGTCTATGGCATCGGGTTAGCTATAACCAGTTTTGAAAGTTTTAGGAGTAATGATTAAAGAGCTATTGAAATGTGAAAAATTTGATTTGTCACTATGTTGACGGTCCCTAACTGATATTGGTGGACGTAAGGAAAACTACAGGCAAATATCCATCGAATATCCAGTCTGAATCTGTCTTTACCTCGGTTACAGAAAAATCCCCAAAGCCAAATTTCTCAAGGGAGTGGAAGAAGATCTGATGCTCCACTGTGTTAAATGCTTTATAAAAATCAAAAAATAATATGAAGCTATCCTCGGTTATTAGGTCTGAGTAGTCAAGTATGTCTAATACTAGACTGATATTGTTAGAAATATCTGTCCCTCATAAAGCCAGACTGTGTTTCATCAATTATTGCATCCAGGACTTCTTTAATTATTTTTGCAATTAGTAAGGCTAATATCTTATAGTCATTATTATGAAGACAAATTGGACGCCAGTTATTGATGAGCAGCACTTATTTTTTAGGCTTAGATATCAGTGTTATTAACCCCTGAGTCATTGCAGGAGGGAGAACATTGTTTTTAATACTCTCTAAAAGACGAAGTAGGAAAGGAGCTACTTGTTCAGAAAATAACTTGTAATATTCTGCCGTAATCCTATCAGTGTCTGGGGATTTCTTGTGTTTTAGATGTTTGATAGAGCCGAGAATATCATCAACTATGATGTGTTCACCACACTGTATAGATTTTATATCATTGATAGAGTGAACATTTTTCAGTAAGTCAACAAACATATATGTGGATTCCTGAGAGCAGGTAGAGCTATACAATGTCCTGTAAAAATTGCTACAGTAGTTAGCGATACACCTTTGGTCATCTGTAATAACACCATCAATGTTTAAATGATGGATAGTGTTATTTGTAGAGCGCAACAGTGTCTCTTTTTTGCGAAGAAGAACCGGATGTTGTCAAAGGTGACGAAGAGGAAGTGGTCCATACAAAGTTTCAAAGATGGCGGCACACATGTCAAGGCTAATGCTGCTTAAATAATATACACAATTATACTGTTTTCTCTGCGGTATGAGTCGCTAAAGTGGATAATCAAGTATAGACGGCACGTTATTACTCATATATGACCACATAAGGAACGAGAGGATGGCAGTTTTGGGTGATTTAAGTCGGACCGTGCGGTTATTACTAGGTCAAATTCAAAGGTGCGGGCAGAGTGGGTCTGCAATCAATCAATATCAGAAATCAGGTAAGAAAACACAGCTCCTCGTTGATGCGAAATGTGTTATGTGTAAATTATCATGTTTATGAAAATGTCTATTGGGTTAGCATGTTCCTAATGCTGCTTTATACACCACCATGCTCTTCTTTTGATCCCCCTTCTCTCTCCAGTCCGCTGTATGAGCCTGGCGGCGCCCAAGCTTCAGCCCACTGTAGATGATAATGAAGCCGTGAACCCGACATTTGTGAACAGAAACCCGCGGAACCTGGAGCAGATGGCTCTAGCGGTGAAGGACAGGGGCTGGAGAACAACCTGGCCCTCCCAAACGTTCTACCACAGGTGTGTGTGTGTGTCTCTAATCTAAATTTATTGGTCACATACACATGTTTAGTAGATGTTATTGTGGGTGTAGCGAAATGCTTGTGTTTCTAGCTCCAACAGTGCAGTAATATCTAACAATTTCACAACAATACACACATCTAAGTAAGGATCTGTGTGTTCATACTTTGGATGAAGAGATTGACACTAGATAGGCAGACATACAGATTGACACTCCTTTTATAACCCCTTTTGTCTTTACCCTACTCTTCTCTGCCATCTCTCTTCATGCCCTTACCCCTTGCTTCTCCACCGATCCCCCACTCTTCTCTCCTCCTTCAGGTTGGTTTTCTCTCGCTCCCAGCACTATGTAACAGCCGAGGTGTTTGCCAACGGTGATGCAGTCCCTGTGCTGTCGTGTTCCACCAAAGAGTGGGCCCTGAAGCGTGAGCTGGGTTCTACCCGTTGTGTGGCAGCCAGCCAGGCTGTGGGTGAGGTGCTAGCACAGAGGTGTCATCAAGCTGGCATCACTAGGATGGTGTACAGACACATCCCCTGGCAGTATCGCTCTGATGCTGTAAGTACGGGTGGGGGGTTGTGACATCCCTTGACAGTACAGGTAGAAGGCTGTGAGTACAGAGGTGTGTGTGTGTGTGTGTGTGTGTGTGTGTGTGTGTGTGTGTGTGTGTGTGTGTGTGTGTGTGTGTGTGTGTGTGTGTGTGTGTGTGTGTGTGTGTGTGTAAAACGGGCTTCATACTGTTCAGTGTTTGTTGAGTAGTTGGATACAGCCATGGTTAGGAAGATCCAGAGCCCTATACTATGAATCTGGTTTGAGGAGTTAGCCGAGGTCCACCTTTTAGCCAGGTCAATTTCTACGGCAATGAATTCTTCATAGCCTTCCTGCTCTGGGGCAGGATAACTCCACTTATCCTGAATGAAGCGTTTGAGCCGTGAGTTCAGGACCAATCAAAGAATACTTAACAAAAATATAAACGCAACAATTTCAAAGATTGTTACAGTTCATATAAGGAAATCAATCAATTGAAATAAATGCAATAAATGCAATGGCCCTAATCTATGGATTTCACATGACTGGGAATAAAGATGGTTGGTTACAGATACCTTAAAAAAGGTTGGGGAGTGGATCAGAAAACCAGTCGGCATCTGGTGTGACCACCATTTGCCTCATGCACTGTGACACATCTCCTTCGCATAGAGTTGATCAGGCTGTTGATTGTGGCCTGTGGATAATTGTCCCACTCCTCAACAATAGCTGTGTGAAGTTACACGTCGATCTAGAGCATCCCAAACATGCTCAATGGGTGAAATGTCTGGTGAGTATGCAGGCCATGGAAGAACTGGAACATTTTCAGCTTCCAGGAATTGTGTACAGGTCCTGCGACATGAGAGCTGCAACAAACACTCAAACTGGACAGTTTTATCTCAATCTCTTCATTCAAAGTCTGTCATGGACACTCTTACTGACAGTTGTGGCTGCTTTGCGTGATGTATTGTTGTTTCTACCTTCTCTCCCGTTGTCTGTGCCCAATAATGTTTGTATCGTGGTTTGTGCTGCTATCACGTCTACTCTGAAGTGCAATATCGCAATTCTACCATATGTGGTACTGAGTGGAAACGCCAAGCGGATGCTTCACATTTATACTTCCAGTGAAATGTCTCAGTTCTGTGGATCTACCGCTTCGAATGTAATTCTGGTGTACCAAAATGCAACGTCGGTGTGATCGAAGCGTAACCCGGACGACACTGGGCCAATTGTGCGCCGCCCTATGGGACACCCAATCATGGACGGTTGTGATACAGCCTGGAATTGAACCAGGGTCTGTAGTGACGCCTGACTAAGATGGTGCCGTAGACAGCTGCGCCACTCGGGAGTAAAGAGAAGATGCATTTGAAACTTCACGCACAGTTAAACTTTCGTATGACTTCATAAAATTGTTTAATCGATAGTGGGGAAAAGGGGACTTGTGCATTGATAAGCACACCAAAGACACTTTCAATAGCCCATTTCATACCATAGCATGCTGAATTTGCAGGTTAACCTTTTTCATTTTGATTTCGGCACAAATGAAAATGTGGCACTAACTGGCCCATGGATTGATGTTTCAGCATTGTCACAATGAAGCGTTTGGCGTTCGAGTAGCCATGTGCGACATGAACGCACAGTTACAAGTCCGGCTTGAGTAAGCCGGCGGGTGCACGATCAATATCTACATTCGTAACATGGATGAAGCCTGAGCTGGAAGGTGGCACTAACTGAACCTAGCTAATTTCAGAAAAGCCTAAGTACATCTAGCTTGATTTGTAGTATACCCCTCAGGGCTCCCGAGTGGCCCAAGGCACTGCATCTCAGTGCTAGAGGCGTCACTACAGACACCCTGGTTCAAATCCAGGCTGTATCACAACCGGCCGTGATTGGGCATCCCATAGGTTGGCGCGCAATTGGCCCAGCGTTGTCTGTCATAAGAACGTGTTAACTGACTTGCTTAGTAAAATAAAGTGTTCGTGTGTGTGTCTCTTTTTCAGGTTCAGTCCTTCCGGACAGCAATGAAAGAGGGAGGAGTCACCCTCAGTGAACCGCGGCAGAAATTCATCGGGAACTAACTGCAAAGGTTCCTAATAGCCTATAAACAAAATATTCTCCCTGTTTGTCTTGACACAAATGGCCCATTTTCACAATTTTTGTTACGCATTGTGTAATTCAATAAAGGCAGACAAATTAATGTGACATGGTTTCAGTATAATCATTTATTAATTCACTCAAACAGTATAGCTGTAAACAAATGTAAACGCAGCCATAGATGACAGATACAGGTCATTTATCTATTTAATCTTAGAACAGCAGAGATTGGCTCAGGCAGCGTCAATGGCATGATGTGGTGGTGGAAACCTGTTTTATAATGGTTTAATTGTGAGTATAGAAAGAAAGAGTGTGCTCAACCTAAAAATGTGTAAACATCATTGGTGAATATACAAATCAAGGCCAGCTGAATACATTTTTTTTATGATTGGATCGATACAGAAGCCAGCATAAAGAACAGAAGGTCCATCCAGTCAACTGCAGAAAGTTCAGAAACACCATAATGCTGAATCTACCTTGATCATCTCAAAAAGTCCCAAATAGACAAACACTCATTCAAAAAAAAAAACCTACCCTTAACACCCCCCCAAGCATGCACCTGGTCATAATCAGCAACGCCAGAGCATACACACAGGAACACATTCAATGCAAGTAGCTACATACTGCACAATGACATCATCCCAGTCAAGCAAGGAACAAGACTAAATACATTTAATCAATATGAAATAATGCCACCACCTCAGAGAAATAGCAATATACTGTAGATATTATAAATACTTTCAATTAGGGTCTTTCAGGAAAGAACTTGGTAATTTTGGTCCCACGTCCAAGGCACTCATATAGCAAGGCTATTTGTGGAATGACAGTGTGACAAAGAAATAAACATATCAAATAAATTGAACACCCAATAATTCTTTTTTTAAATGGTAGAAGTTTTCTAAAGATCCTCAGTAAATATTTAGTCTTGAGATTAACTCAAGGACAACGTTGATTGGCACAGAGGAACACATTGGCATACAGTTTGGTGCCTTTGGATTAGTCCAGAATAACAGTTTAAAACAGTCACTCAATATTATATCTCCCAGTTGTTAATACTTTTGAATGACCCGCTATTTTGAAACATCTGAGAAAATTGATCATTGGGCCCGTATATATTACCATGCAATCTTCATAAACTTTAAAAAGATATGGTATGTGCGTAATTAAAAATCTAATAAAGGAATAGAGAATGGCACTTAATGCATACAATAATCCCAATTGGCAGCACACAGCCTCTAATGTCTGTCTTCTCTGTGAATTTAAGGAATCATTGCATAGATATCATTAAACCATAGATATGCCCTGAGGAGAGAGAGGGCGGGCAAACTCCACATATGCATGTGGTATGATACGTACTGAAATACAGAAGAAAAATGTACATACATTCCAACTTCTATGGACCGTAGGTAAGTCTAACCAGAAACACAACGTTTTTGTCATACACATATTGGTGTCATTAAAACAATGAGCCATCACTACCAATTGCGTGTAAATGGTTTGGTGAACAGTGATACATAAACACAGGTCACCAACCTTTGAGTCAAAATGCAAGCCGAGATCTACCGCTCAGATAACAAAAAAATGAGCCTATGCAACGACCAATTAAACACAGTTCTGTAGCAATGACGTTTGTGCAGTAGGCTATAGGCCCAAAACATTATCACTGCATATTGCCTACCCTTGAATTGCCCAGCCAATGTTGTTCTTCTCAGACCATTTTTAAAATTATATTTCAACATTGTAGGTATATGATCACACTGGTAATATATAATTTGTTGTTTTATTTATGGAGGCACAGCTAAGTGAGCATTATATATATACATTTTTTTTTTTACTGGACTGATGGCCTGTTTCTGATGGTTAGTCTGAGGGGAGGAAGGGAGCAGCGGACCCTCTCTCCGCTGAGAAAAAGGGACACAGTCTTAATCCATCTGGTGGGAAATTTAAGTCGCACTGCATTATTTCAGCCTCAAGCACCAATTCATGTTGACCAGAGAAAGTGAAATATTCCTTTATATTAAAAAAGACAAGTAGAAAATAACGCAAGCTTATCGAAACACGCATTCTTATGTCTTATAAAACGGTTGAACAAAGTGTTGACAGCAGTGGAGGCTGGTGGGAAGAGTTATAGGAGTATGAGCTCATTGTAATGGCTGGAATGGCACAGAGTCAAACATTTGTTTTCCATGTGTTTGATACCATTCCATTTATTCCATTACAATGAGCCCATACTCATTCAAACAGCAGCTCTTTGCTGTATTCGTTGAGTCCCTCTAGTCATGGTTTGAAAAGTTTTTAAATCTCACATTATCAACTTTGCTGTGGGTTCGAGGCTTCTTTTTACAGTCTATGGCGCGAGGAAACTGCAGACACGGTGATCTGAGCTATACGATTGGCCAGCGGTAGGCCTATAGCTGCACTTGATTTGCTCTCTGGGCCTGCCGAGTAAGTGGAGTTCTACCTTCAGACACATGAAATGGTTAAAAATGTGAACACTTTACCTTCCCGGCGCTCGGGCTGCTAAATCAAGTGCACCTACTGTCAAAAGTGCTAGAGGGAGGGGGAAAAAAAGGAATCCAAGGCCTTATCGTTGTTTTTCTACAGTGTTTGGTGATCGACTAGAATGGCTTGGAGATCAACCAGTCAATCGTGATCGATCGGTTGGTGACCACTACATTCAAAGAACCAAACAAGAAATATTGTGCAAAATGCATGACTGTTAAATAATCTATAATATAATGATGATAGTTGGAGTCTAAGGTCTGATGTCTATAACTATATTAGGGTAATTCTTTCATGTTTATAGCTTGAAAGTTGGCAGAACATTTCATCTTTAATCTTAGTGTCTCCTCTAGGCTTCTCATTCTCCATCCCCTCTCCCGCCGCCTCGTCTTCTGTTCCTCTTTACCGCACCTCCGTTGTCTTGGCATCTCCTTCCCCGGTCTCAGGTTTGCTTGGCTCCGCCTCTTCCAGTTTTCTGAGTCCTGATAGGCGGCTTGGCTCAGGTGAAAAGTCCACATGGGCCCTCTGATGCATGAGGCCTTTCCGTCTATAACTCCGCCTCCGTTGCCCTGGAGACCTCCGGTGACTGTTGGCAATCTACGCCAGCGAATGATAAAGGTTAAGAAAAACTGTTGCCCTTTCTTCTCTACCCTTCCCCGTCTTTTACCTTTCTTACCTGTTCATTCCTTAGGTCCTCGTCTTCCAGTTCGTTGATGGACTGCATGAGAGAGAAGAGGTTCATCCTGCCACTGCGACTGGGGCTGTGAGAAGCCACCTAGAGAGGATGGGAGGGAGGGTATTAGAGATGGATAAACAGGTTGGTTTTGACATTGATTCAGTGTAATACAAATGTTAAAGAAGCTATTGTCATGTCACTACACTTGTGAGAGAGGTCGCCCACCTGTACAGTGATGAAGGGATTGGGTACAGACGGTTCCGTGGATGGAGCAGCCGGTTCTGTGGGTGGAGCTTCTGGGTCAGTCTCAGACATGTGGGCAGGCTCTTCAAATACCTGGTCAAGAGAGGGACAGGAGATTTCTGATTGCTTCAAATAATTAAAATATAATAAAATTGCCACAAAATAAAATTCATCTGGATCTTGACAATATCATCCTAACCATAAATATTTCCTAACCATCTTTATTTCAACTTCATCTGGACTCTCCAACTCTTCTTCTTCTTCTTCCTCCTCCTCCTCGCTCTCTTCGCTCTCCTCCTCCTCATTGCTGTGTGAAGCAGCAGACTGCGCTCTCTCAATCTTTCGCTGCTCCTTCTCTGCCCGTGATTTCCACCTCCAGAGAGCGCTGTGGCGCTGCTGACTGGAATGGAGGGTACAGTAAACATACAGGCGATGTTAGGTTAAACACACACACACACCCACGTTAATTAACCTGGCGTTGAGGATGCCGCTGTAGGTGTGGAGCTGCTTCATGAAGCCGTCGTTGGGATGGACGATGGGCCTGCGTTCCGTGACGTAGGACAGAGCCACCTCCAGGGGCCAGCGCTGCTGCTTCATGGCGTAGGCCACCACCGTGGAACCAGAGCGAGACACACCCATCTTACAGTGCACTAGCACCGCCTGGCCACTCTGCCTATGGGGGGGTGAGGAGGATGTGTTATCGTGTGACTAAAATTAACAGTGCCGTAGCCTAGTGGTTAGAGCGTTGGACTAGTAACCGAAAGGTTGCAAGTTCAAATCCCCGAGCTGACAAGGTACAAATCCGTCGTTCTGCCCCTGAACAGGCAGTTAACCCACTGTTCCTAGGCCGTCATTGAAAATAAGAATTTGTTCTTAACTGACTTGCCTAGTTAAATAAAGGTTAAATAATAATTCAGGGAGGCACAATGTTCTAGAATAGACTGATCGACTTAAAATCCATATCATTACAGTGCAATGCAGGGAGAAGGTCTAGGAGTGAGAGGAGGGTGTGACTACCTGGCTGTGTTGATGAAGGAGTATGTGTCTTTCCAGTGTGACAGCAGGTCTGTAGCCTCCACGTCGTACACTCTGATATTCATGTAGCTGAAGGATTCTGGGAAGAAGTTGTCAATCTCCCGCGTCACGTTCAGGATGTAGCCCACACTGCAATGTCATTGGCAGACAGTTACCCAGCAACAACACATTGGTTTGCTTACGCACCTTATACAAGTCAATAGCAAGCGTACACACACACACGCAGTAAATTGAAGGTTTACTTGTTTTTCTGTAGCTCCTCAAAGTTGGCAGCATTCCACTCAGAGCCCTAAAAGACAGAGACACACAGAGCCTAATTCACCAGCCTGGAGAGGAGAGGGTCAGAGCTTTCTATTTACCAGCTGTAAACACTAGGCTCGAGTCATGTGACCGACTCTTGGCTACAGCACACTTCCTGTGTTGATCATCCCTGAGGAGATTTCGCAACTTAAATCCCCTAGAGTCCATTGATGCACCGGTGCGTCAATCTAAGTAACATAATTTAAAAAAATCCCCAACAAAATCTGTCAGTTTAAACTAGAGATCGGTCACCCTTCCGCATCTGTGGTGGAAAGTGGCAGAGCTACAACGCTGTTTATCAGACCAGGAGAAATCCTGAAAAATCGGTTCTCTCACAAAAACGTCTGCAGCATTTCTAAAGGTTTGGCCTAGAATATGACCACTCTACGACCCCCACAAGTGTCACGAGACGAGTCTAAAGAAACCCATCGAAATGAATGGAGGTACAGTACTTTTTACCGCTCCTCATGATCAAGGTTAGGGATTTGGGATCGGGTAAGCTGATCAGATCTGTGGTTAGGGGCTACTGCTGTGTGGCATAGGTCAAAGGTGACCGTATTAAAAGGGTCAGATGGGACTCACCAGGAACAAGTAGTCAAATATTTTGGAGGGCTTGTCCATCTGCGCCATGGTGACCATCATCTCGTTGTCGATGTATTCCTTGTAGTTCTTCATGTCCATGCCTATCCTGGTCTCCAGGGCACTGCGGACCTGGAGAAAGGAGGAGGATGGCCAACCGAACAACAGCACGACGCCATGTTTGCTCCCAATGAGCATTCAATCCATCCATGAGGTTAAACTAAACCATTGAGCTCTGGTTCTGACTTGACCGGTTTAAATGGCTTGTGTTAGAGATAAGGTGTCATAGATACGGACACAGACTCTACAAGTCATTTAGGTCAGACTGTAGACCGTAGACTCCCTGTACACTATCAGATAAAATGATCAATTCTATCAAGCGATCTACTTCGGTTGCATTTCATTGGCAACTATTCCGTTCGCCTGTGACCATGACAAGTATCGGGCTTACTTCATGAAATGTATTATGGATAATATATTCCATCTCCATCGGTCTCTCTCCGTGGTACCTGTTTGGAGGTGATATTCTCTAGGTCTTCTGTTCTCATGATGTCTCTGAGCTCCTCTTTGATCTGCCGCTCCACAGACACCCTCTCTGTCGAGCTGCATACAGACAAGACAGAGAGAGACAGAGTATGACTACCTGCATCCCCTTCCACATCTAGCTGACACACACACACACACACCTCTGCCCGGCGCTGTCCCTCCTGACTGACTCCAGGCCCGTCATGGCTCCCCACTCGTTGAGACAGAGACGGTCAGACTCCACATGACCGTAGTAGTATTGGGCCCAGTCCAGCCCACAGCCTGGGATCACTGCCCCCTTCACCGCCCGCTCGCAGCAGCCATGCAGCGCCTGCAGCACTGACCTGGGGACAGCGGAGACACACACATCAGGGTCTACACAGTGGAAGGAGGCAAAAGACGCAAATTCAGACAAGGCCATTATGGACGAAAGCGTAGAGGTTTTAGGTCATTCTATTACAGTACTGCAAGGGAGTATCGTATGTGTGTGTTTACTGTATGTCAGACAATATTCAACCGACCACAGTCTGTAAGGAAACAGAATTGAATAAAACCTACCACATAGTCTGTATGGAAACAGGCTTGAAGATTCTCGTCTTTTCTGCCGATGTGACACTGAAACCACTGAGAAGGTGAAAAAAAAGGGAGGGAGATTGAGAGAGAGAAAGAGTGCAAGACAGATGGTGTGTGTGTGTGAGAGAGAGAGGATCATTGCAGTGTGAAGGTATGATCCTGCTAATGGCAGACACCCAGTCAGTGGGTGTGAGAGAGTCATGGTGTGACAGAGACATCACAGAGACAGCATGTGAGCCCTATTACCTCTACACAGAACAAGACAGGGCTACAACATCAACTTAATGCGGTTTCTTTTTCCTGGGTAAAGATTGGAGTAATCTGATCCTAGATCTGTGGTAAACAGAATCTTCTCCCTTGAGCCGACACTGCTGCACACCCAGGTCAACGAAGCAACACATTCCCACCACACACCAGAACAGCCAAAAGCTCTACATAAACTTTATAGTCAACGCTTAAAACTATTGGAATAATGGCGCCGGAGGGCCGCCGTTTTACGGGCCCCAGACCAACTGTGCTATTTTGTGTTTCTTTGCGCTGATCCTAAAAATCTTTCTACATAATGTTTCGGACATCTTTTCATATGACCAAAAAGAGCTTCTGGACATGAATACAACGATTACTAACCTCAACTTGGATGAGGAGCTCTATTTCAAAGAATCGGAGGCGAAGGACATAATGCTCATCCCAGACTAGGCCCAGGTCACTGGGAGGAGGCGGAGCTACAGAGGTCGCTGTGCAGGATATCTAACGAAACTGCGACGGCGAGTGGATAAGTCACCATTAGCCTCTGTTCTATTGGCGAACACCAACGTGATCTCTAGAACTGTAATAGCCTATGTTTCACTGAGTCGCCACTGAACAAGGACATGGAAAATATAAATCTAGTTGGTTTTCTATACATCAGTAGGACAGAACAGCTGCGTCCGGTAATCTGAGGGGAGTGGGAGTTTGTCTCTTGGTCAACAGCAGTTGGTGGGTAGGTGATTTCTAATATTAAGGAAGGTTCTGCTTGCTGGAGTTAGATTACCTCATGATACGCTGTAGACCACACTATTTACCAGAAGAGTTGTCATCTATATTTTTCATAGCTGTCCATTTACCACCACAAACTGATGCTGGCACTAAGACCTCACTCAACAAGCTATATTTGGCCATATGCAAAGAAGAAAATGCTCACCCAGATGCAGCGCTCCTAGTGGCCAGGGATTTTACTGCAAATCCATTTTACCTACACTACCGTTCACAAGTTCAGGGTCACTTAGAAATGTCCTTGTTTTTGAAAGAAAAGCAATTTTTTTGTCCATTAAAATAACATCAAATTGATCAGAAATACAGCGTAGACATTGTTAATGTTGTAAATGACTATTGTAGCTGGAAACTGCAGATTTTTTATGGAATATCTACATAGGCGTAAAGAGGCCCATTATCAGCAACCATCACTCCTGTGTTCCGACTCCGGGATGCTGGCCTTCTAGGCAGAGTTGCAAAGAAAAAGCCATATCTCAGACTGGCCAATAAAAAGAAAAGATTAAGATGGGCAAAAGAACACAGACACTGGACAGAGGAACTCTGCCTAGAAGGCCAGCATCCCGGAGTCACCTCTTCACTGTTGACGTTGAGACTGGTGTTTTGCGGGTACTATTTAATGAAGCTGCCAGTTGAGGACTTGTGAGGTGTCTGTTTCTCAAACTAGACACTAATGTACTTGTCCTCTTGCTCAGTTGTGCACCGGGGCCTCCCACTCCTCTTTTTATTCTGGTTAGAGACAGTTTGTGCTGTTCTGTGAAGGGAGTAGTGCACAGTGTTGTACCAGATCCTCAGTTTCTCTGCAATCTCTCGCATGGAATAGCCTTCATTTCTCAGAACAAGAATAGACTGACGAGTACAAACTTGATTTGTACCAAATGCAATGCTCATAGCTTTAGAAATGTTTAGGACCAGTTTATTACTGGCCACCCATTCCAAAACAGACTGCAAATCTTTGTTAAAGGTTTCAGTGACTTCATTAGCTGTGGTTGCTGATGAATATATGGTTGAATCATCAGCATACATGGACACACATGCTTTGTTTAATGCCAGTGGCAGGTCATTGGTAAAAATAGAAAAGAGTAGAGAGCCTAGAGAGTTGCCCTGCAGTACACCATACTTTACATGTTTGACATTAGAGAAGCGTCCATTAAAGAAAACCCTTTGAGTTATATTAGATAGATCGCTCTGAATCCACATTATGGCAGAGGTTGAAAAGCCATAACACAAGTTTTTTCACCAACAGGTTATGGTCAATAATGTCAAAGGCTGCACTGAAATCTAACAGTACAGCTCCCACAATCTTATTATTATAAATTTCTTTCAACCAACCATCAGTCATTTGTGAGTGCCCTTCTCTATAAGCATGCTGAAAGTCTTTTTTAATTCCTTTACAGAGAAATAGCATTGTATTTGGTCAAACACAATTTTTTCCCAACAGTTCGCTAAGAGCTGGCAGCAAGCTTATAGGTCTGCTGTTAGAACCAGTAAAGGCTGCTTTACCACTCTTGGGTAGCGGAATTACTTCGGCTTCCCTCCAGGCCTGAGAACAAAGACTCCTCTAGGCTCAGATTAAAGACATGACAGATAGGAGTGACTATAGAGTCAGCTACCATCCTCAGTAGCTTTCCATCTAAGTTGTCAATGCCAGGAGGTTTGTCACACTAACTTTACAAAATTAAAATTTGCAATGCTTTTCTTTCATCATTTTTTTTTTTTTAATGCATGAATAGGATCACTCACTGTTCATTGTTGGCATTTCCTGCCTAAGTTTGCCCACTGACAATGAAGTAGTCATTAAAATAATTGGCAACATCAAATGGTTTTGTGATGAATAAGCCATCTGATTCGATGAAAGATGGAGATGAATGTCTTTCTACCCATAACTTCATTTAAAGTACTCCAATTTTTTTCCATCATTCTTTATATCATTGATTTTAGCTTCATAATACAGTTTATTCTTTTTGTTGGGTTTAGTCACACAATTTCTTAATTTTCAGTAAATCAGTCAGTCAGATGTGCAGTCAGACTTATTAGCTACTCCTTTTGTCCCATCTCTTCAACCATACAGTTTTTCAATTCCTCAATCCATGGAGCCTTAACAGTTCTAACAGTCAGTTTCTTAACAGGTGCATGTTTTTTTAATAATTGGAAGAAGCAATTGTGTAAATTCATCAAGTGCAGGACCTGGATGCTCCTTATTAATCACATCATACCAACAAACATCCACATAAGAGTCACAGCAAAATCTTTTGTATGATCTCCTATACACTATTTTTGGCCCAGCTGTTGGAACTTTGGCTTTCCTGGATATAGCCACTACACTGATCACTGCGTCCAATGGGTACTACAGCTTTAGAACAAAGTTCTACAGTATTAGTAGAAATGCGGTCGATACATGTGGATGATCTTGTTCCTGTAGTGTTTGTAAACATCCTGGTAGGTTGATTAATAATCTGAACCAGATTACAGGCACTGGTTACAGTAAGAAGCTTCCTCTTGAGTGGACAGCTTGATGAAAACCAGTCAATATTTCAGGTCCCCAAGAAAGTAGACCTCTCTGTTTACATCACATACACTATCAAGCATTTCACACTTAGATACTGACTGTTCGCACTTGGTGGCCTATAGCAACACCCCAAAAGAAAAGGCTTTAGATGTGCCAAGTGAACCTGCAACCACAACACTTCAACAACACTTGACATAAGAGCTTCTCTAAGCATTACAGGGATATGGCTCTGAATATATACAGCAACACCTTCCTCATAACCATTTCGGTCTCTTCTATAGATGTTATAGCCTTGTATTGCTACTGCCGTATCATCAAATTAATTATCTAAGGGAGTCTCAGAAATGGCTAATATATTAATGTTATCTGATGTTAGCAAGTTATTGATTTCATGAACTTTGTTTCTAGGGCAACATATTTTCAGCCCTTTGCTGGGTAGCTTATCAGAGATAGACATAATACTGAAAAGGGCAAACAAAACAAGAAAACTACAAATTCAGTAGTCCATTAATCAATTGGTGTGTGTGTGTGTGTGCGCTGTGGGGTTGAAGCTACGAACTCATAGGCTTGGCTTTCATCCCTTCCAGGCTTCTGGAAGGGAGGGTGGACAATGAGCCTGTCATACAGGATGTAAGCAAATGTCCCCAAGTACGCTGGCAGCTTTCATGGCTGGGATAAATTCTTTCCTCTTCTGGTGAGCATCTTCAGGATAGTCCTCGTTGAGGAAAATATACGTTCCTCTCAAGTTCTTGGCTCTTTCCAGAACAGCTACCTTGTCCTTGAACCTCACAAACTTGGTGGGTTTTACAGTCCTGTGGGGGTGCTCCACCTCAATCTTCCTGTGGTCCATCTTCCATTTTTCAGAGATAATTTCCCTCACTTTGTCCTCAGACTCCATCCAGGTCTCATGTGGAGATTCTGCAATTCCATCCTCAACCATGTTCCACCTCGATTGTCCCTCGAGATTTCTGATTTATCAGTCATTGTTATCATGGATTCACACACAGAGCGGATGTCCTCTCTCAATGACTTACAGATTGCTGTGCTCTTGCCATTCTCCTGTTTGAACTCACCGAGCTGACCCTGGGAGAACTGCAAACTGTTCTTCAGGTCCTGGACCTCTCTGGTCAAGTTATCCATTATTTTATTAGTTGAATCCACCAGTATTTGGACAAAAACACTTGAAGCTAATTTCTTGATGTTGTAACAACTGCTTGTATAACTGTTTTTATTCATTTAAAAGATCCTTCACGTGTGATAGACATCACTGTCCTCAACGGTACTCCCGCCGGCTTTGGCCTTTGTCATGGTAGCTAGCAACGTAGGTTACGCTGTTACTCCTCGCAGTTCCAAACAGGGAACTCGGTGTCCACGTCACTAAGGACCTATCATGGTCCAAACACACCAATACAGTCATGAAGAGAACACCTCATCCCCCTCAGGAGGCTGAAAAGATTTGGCATGGGCCCTCAGATCCTCAAAAGTTCTACAGCTGCGCCATTGAGAGCATCTTGACTGGCTGCATCACCGCTTGGTATTGCAACTGCTTGCGTACTGGGCCGAGCGCCCTGCCATCCAAGACCTCTATACCAGGCGGTGTGAAAGGAAGGCTCTAAAAAGTGTCAAAGACTCCCACCACCCAAGTCACAGTCCGTTCACTCTGCTAACGCACGGCAAGCGGTACCGGAGCGCCAAGTCTGGGACCTAAAGGTTCCTGAACATCTGCCCCAAAGTCGTAAGACTGCGAACAGTTAATTAAATGGCTACCCGGACTTTCTATTTCTCACCTCCTACCTACATGTACTTCAATCAATCACCTAACCAAACATACAGGTACATATTACCTTAATCAATCACCCTAACTACCTCGGTACCGGTGCTCCTTGTATATAGCATTGTTATTGTTATTTTTTATCTATTTGTTAATTTTCTTACTTTTTAACTGCATTTTTGGGAAATGGCTCATAAGTAGACATTTCACTGTAAAGTCTGCACTTGTTGCATTTAGCACATGTGACAAATAAAATGTTATTGGATTTGATTAGGAAGTACTTATGCAGTGAATGCAGATGTTTTAAGTGTTGCCCTAAGGGGTGACATAGTGACAGAAACAGAATGATCCAAGTACATAAACAGAAAGAGATTACTCATTGGTATTACTATGGTCTGGCCAGCTACCAAGATGCCAAGCCAACCGTGCTGTGACACAGGCTCAGCTAGCTACTTCCTAGTTTCCTCATTTGTCTCTTGCACTCTTTCAGTTCAACCCTCCATCTTTCTCTTTCACTCACAACACGTTTTTAAACTCTTACCCATCTCCGTCCAGATACACTTGTGTGTCGCTCCATACCGGCACAACCAGACCGATAGTACACTGACATCTGAAAGATACAGAGACAGACCATTTTAATACATTTGTCTTAAATTTGGCAACATTTAATAGATGTAGTTTCTATCAACATAAGTCATTCTCTAGACTGGTCTAAGGTAGGGCGGGGCGAAATGGCCAAAATATATCACAGTATTTTAAAATTGGACTGTATGACAGTATTTTATGTTTTTGAATAATAAAAGTTGTAAATTTGCTTTGAGTAGTGTGTAATCCTAGGGTTGCAACACGTATATTCTAAGTTATTTCAATGGGTCTTTCTCTATACCGATTGTTTAATAGTGTTCAATTCAACAAAAATTATTTTCAACAATTTCTGCATCCATTTGAGATCATTTCCACACTGCCACGTAGGGCTGCAAGATATGGGCAAACAATCTAGACATTATTTTTAACCAAATACTGCACTTACGATTTAGAGCAAAAACACTTGGGTTAACTTTTGGAATTATGGAAAAAGAATGATTATTCTAATTCTATAGTTAGAATAGTATAGTGGGCACTTTGAATACAGTGTTGGTTGATATGACAACGAATGAAAATGCCAGGGAGGAGTTATTGTGACAGGGTAGGAACCAAAGTGTTGATAAGTGTTCACTATCGGACCCTATAATCTTTGGCTACATTGAATGTTTTCTCTTAACTACTTCATATAGCTAACATTTTCATGCTTTGCATATTCCTCTTAGATTTAGACGATACGGTTGTACTAACAACATACTGATTTAGGTCTACACCATCACTGGTATTATCAGGCTGTATAGCTAATTACATTAGCTCTGACTTAGTACATTTATTAGTTAGCTAGCCAGCTAACTAACTAGCGATTAGCAGCAAACAAGATTTAGGCCCATCTTGCTAAGACAAACAAGCTGTTTGTAGATGTAAGAAACGCAAACTAAGTGTAATTATAGAACGCTATGAAGAAAAGTGAAAACAGCATCGTTGTCATCACCATTGCTGCATTGACCATGCAGACTGAACGCAAGTGTCTCGTGGTCGAGGAACAACAAATGCACTCCTTGAGTGACAGGAGGCTGGGCTAGGTCTGTGTGGAAAGCGGCATGGAGAGAGAGAGAGCGGAGCAAGTTGACTCAAGTAGTGAACTATAAAAATGGACGTTACACACTGCGCATCACATTTTACAAACCAAACATTCAAATATCGTTATACAAGGTAAAGTAAAAACACAAACTGGTCCGTGCATCAGTACCGGTATATCGTAAAATACGGAATACCGCCCAGCAAAAGGTCTAAGGTAAAAACAGCAACCGCTGTACACCTCTACTGAAACAATGATAACAGCACACACACCTGTCTGTGTCGGGGAAGTCCATCCCCAGTAGAATGCTCTCCTGTTTGTTACTGAAGGTGGAGACTATGATCAGATACCGTACCCTGACTGGACTCACTGACTCCAACCTCACCGCCTGCATGGAGATGGGGAGGTGAGAGAGAGGGGAGGAGAGAAAGGAGGGATAAGGGATGACATGTACAGGTAGGGTTGAGAGAGGGGTAAAGGGCATTTATACACTGAACAAAAATAAACAACTATTTCAAAGATTTTACTGAGTTACAGTTCATATAAGGACATCAGTAAATTGAAATAAATTCATTAGGCCCTAATCTATGGATTTCACATGACTGGGGACCACAGGTACCTTAAAAAAAAGTAGGGGGCCTGGATCAGAAAACCAGTCAGTATCTGGTGTGACCACCATTTGCCTCATGCAGCGCAACACCTCTCCTTCACATAGACTTGATCAGGCTGTTGATTGTTGCCTGTGGATTGTTATCCCACTCCTCTTCAATGGCTGTGTGAACTTGCTGGATATTTGCGGGAACTGTAATATGCTGTCATACACGTTGATCCAGAGCATCCCAAACATGCTCAGTGTGAGACACGTCTGGGGCACACAATGGGACACTCTGTTCACAACATTGACATCAGCAAACGGCTCACCCACATGTCTGCCATCTGCCCGGTACAGTTGAAACTGGGATTCATCCGTTAAGAGCACACTTCTCCAGTGTGTTAGTGGTCATCGAAGGTGAGCATTTGCCCACTGAAGTCAGTTACAACGCGATGCTGGAGGCAGCTTACGGTAGAGAAATGAACATTCAATTCTCTGGCAACAGCTCTGGTGGACATTGCTGCAGTCAACATGCCAATTGCACACACCCTCAAAACTTGAAGCATCGATGGCATTGTGTTGTGTGACAAAACTGCACATTTAATGGCCTTTTCTTGTCCCCAGCACAAGGTGCACCTGTGTAATGCTCATGCTGTTTAATCCGCTTCTTGATATGCCACACCTGTCAGGTGGATGGATTATCTCAGCAAAGTAGAAATGCCCACTAACAGGGATGTAAACAAGTTTGTGCACAAAGTGAGAGAAATAAGGTTTTTGTGTGTATGGAACATTTCTGGAATCTTTTATTTCAGCTCATGAAAGAAAGATATATAAAACGCAACATGCGTTGGTCCTTTTTGTTCACTATATATGTGTGTAGGTGGATGTTACTAGCCTGAGTGCCAGTCTGGTCTGCTATCATGCCAACACCTTGTCATGCCAAACAGGTTTGGTTTGACAATGAGTAATGGAGTTGGCAAGAGCACAAACAGATCTGGGACCACCAGGCTAGGATGTTACATGTTGGAGGTGTATAAGGGTGAGTTACCATACTTTCTATAATGTAAAAGGCACTTTGAGACTAAGTGAAACGCATTACATGAATGTGACCCATTAGCAGAAGCTTTTAACATTACATTGCGGAGTGTTCCAGGCATCACGCCTGTTCTAGTCATGCTATTGTAACAAAGGTGGTTTGGTGAACCACACAACAGTAACCTTGCCTGAGACCTGAAGACTTGCTGATGCCCAGGCATTATCTAAGCACTAACACAGCTTTGTGGTGTGCAGACTACAGATGACCCAAGTTTAAACCCAGTTCTTCACACACTGCCTGTCCTTTCCATTGTATGCTTATTCTATACATTCTACCTCTGGGCTTGTGACTGCTGACAGGTCTCACCAGTTTGATAGTGTCCTCTGGTCTTAGTAGTGACACCATGGCGTGCAGCTGTCTGTGCTGTGTGTCTGAAGCTCCGCCCCCCAGCTTCAGAGGTGAAGGGGAGTGATTGGGCGACGTCTCTTCATGTGGCCCCTCCCCCTCTCCCTCTTCCAGGAGAAGGACGGCCCCTTTGACCAGAGCAAAGCTCTCTCTGTTTTGGAGGATGGAAGACTGAATTATTACTTTGAAAGATGTTTGCAATCAAACTTCCATATGACAACATCCAAACTACAGTGCATTCGGAAAGTATTCAGACCCCTTGACTTTTTCCACTTTGTTACGTTACAGCCTTATTCTAAAATGGATCAAATTGTTATTTTTCCTCAGCAATCTACACACAATACCCCTTAATGACAAAGAAAAAACAGGTTTTTAGAATTCTCTTCTTTTTTTTTAAACAAATGTATATTAAAAAAAAACAGAATTATCAAATGTACATATGTTTTCAGACACTTTACTCTGGCTGGGCCACTCAAGGACATTGAGACTTGTCCCGAAGCCAGTTTTGCGTTGTCTTGGCTGTGTGCTTAGGGTCATTGTCCTGTTGGAAGGTGAACCTTCGTCCCAGTCGGAGGTCCGGAGCGCTCTGGAGCAGGTTTTCATCAAGGATCTGTCTGTACTTTGCGCCAATAATCTTTCCCTCGATCCTGACTAGTTTCCCAGTCCCTAAAAACATCACCACAGCATGATGCTGCCACCTCCATGCTTCACCATAAGGATGGTGCCTGGTTTCCTCCAGACGTGATGCTTGGCATTCAGCCCGAAGAGTTCAATCTTGGTTTTATCAGACCAGAGAATCTTGTTTCTCATGGTCTGAGAGTCCTTTAGGTGCCCTTTGGCAAACTCCAAGCAGGCTGTCAATGCCTTTTAGTGAGGAGTGGCTTCCGTCTGGCCACTCTAACAAAGGCCTGATTGGTGGAGCGCTGCAGAGATGGTTGTCCTTCTGGAAGGTTCTCCCATCTCCACAGAGGAACTCTGGGAGCTCTGTCAGAGTGACAATCGGGTTCTTGGTCACCTCCCTGGCCAAGGTCCTTCTCCCCCAATTGCTCAGTTTGGCTGGGCGGCCAGCTCTAGGAAGAGTCTTGCTGGTTCCAAACTTCTTCCATTTAAGAATGATGGAGGCCAAGGTATTCTTGGGGACCTCTAATGCTGCAGAAATGTTTTGGTACCATTCCCCAGATCTGTTCCTCGACACAATCCTGTCTCGGAGCTCTACGGACAATTCCGTTTCTGCTCTGACATGCACTGTCAACTGTTTATAGAAACATTTCAAGGATGATCAATGGAAACAGGATGCACCTGAGCTCAATTTCAAGTCTCATAGCAAAGGGTCTGAAAACTTATGTAAATAATGTATCTGCTTTTTATTTTTTAGTAAATGTGCAAAAATGTCTAAAAACCTGTTTTCGCTTTGTCATTATGGGGTATTGTGTATAGATCGATGAGGATGTAATTTTTTTTTAATACATTTAAAGAATAAGGCTGTAATGTAACAAAATGTGGAAAAGGGGAAGGTCTGAATACACTGTACATACAAATTAAATTCACAACCCAAAAACCCCCACTAATCTACCTTTTCTGAAGTCTCCCTCTTCTTGGGATGCTTTCATCCTTAAAAAAATGATATGACAGATGATTAATTTACTAACAAACTCCTTAGCCCAGTGGCGTAACTACATCGTCACATGCCCGTGCTAGATTTATCAGTGGACCCCCAACGTAAATCAGAAGAGCAACAAAGTCAACAGACCAGATGAACTGGAAAGACACTCTCACTTACAGGTGGCCAAAAATAACTAACTGAAAGACATGCACCCCAATAAGCCACGCCTCCAAATCCTTGCTATAATACCATTGGACAGTATTTGCTTACGTCCCAGCAATCTTTGCACCCCCCCCCCCAAAAAATACATTGTAACTATTCAGTGAGGTATGTGAACCAAATAGATTTGTCATCAAATATTTGGGGATAAAAAATATATATAATTACAAAGAACCATGACTGGGATGTTTTGTATGCAAATCACTTGGTGGTGTCTAATAGCATGAGTTCTTTCGCATTTTTTTCATGTTAAACAACACGATTGACTAATGATGTCCGGTGTACAAATTATA
Organism: Salvelinus namaycush; assembly: GCF_016432855.1. Classification (NCBI taxonomy): domain Eukaryota; kingdom Metazoa; phylum Chordata; class Actinopteri; order Salmoniformes; family Salmonidae; genus Salvelinus; species Salvelinus namaycush. The sequence continues at coordinate 28,880,754 of NC_052311.1, forward strand.
GGGCCCAACATGAAATGACTAGGGGGTCCATGCGAAACTTGATATTGAGAGCTTGACATCCGCCACTGCCTTAGCACAATTTTTTTTGTGCCATCATGCCAACTCCCTGTAAATCATTGTCATGCCAAACTTCACTTGACAATGACAGCAATGTAGAATGCAAGAGCACAAACAGATCTGGGCCCAGGCTATAAACAATTTACTTTTTCAATCTACAATCTATTAAATATACCATCTTGTGTCACATATTGAAGTCCGCTGACTACAGAGTGACAACCCTCTTCAGATTTAATAAGGGATTTATTTCATATCTAAAACCAGTTATGTGGCATCGAGAAGTGGGTATTTCAGTGTTCATGTACTGAAAGAATGAGCAGGATCAAGAGTAAAATGTGCATTTACAACGATAGGGAGACAATAGGGAGAGAAAGAATAAGAAACAGAAGAACAGAAAAGACAAACGGAGGGAAAAGTGAGAACAGAATGTATGAGGGAGGGGTAGCTGCAGTATCAAGGGTTCAGCAGTGTGAGAGTGAAACTGTGAGAGTGAAACGTAACATCAGGGTGATTCCTCACAAAACCAGGGAAATACCATTTCACGAAATGTCTTCCATAGAATGTTTCTTTGGAGGAAGGATTATTGACATATGTATGTATATCTAAAAGCATCATTGAGAAATAATTAATCAAAGTTGGCATATTTATGACATCTTGGCCTTACCCACGCCTCCTTTAAGACTCCATAATGTTTCATCTGAATCTGCCACAAAACTAAAATTGGTGTCATATGAAGCTTTATCGCTTGCTCTGTAAAATCTGTAGTATTTTGCTTTCCATAACAATTTTCGTACATTAATTTATTAACATTGAAAAATATAAACATGAATATTCAAAATATGTAATTTTTGATTTTTCAATATATTTTTGAACATAATATACACTACGGGCATATCAAGGTTCCAGAGTGAGATCTCTGCTACTTTTAAAGTTATGGCCCATTTTTAACAGAGAAATTGGCATAGTAGGCAATGTAACCAATCACAGCCCTCCTTTTACTTGTATCATTGCACATCCTGCAGATCACCAACAGAGGGCGACCATTTTGAATCCAATTTTATATTCAGGCTGTTGGTAACGCTTACAAATTGGATCATAACTCAAAAAGTAACAGAGATCTCACTCTGGAACACTGATACGCTGTAGAGTATCTTATGTTCAACAATATATAGAAACATTTGCTTCATGAAAATGTGTATATTTTCTATATTAATGATTACTCAAATTTTTAATCCAAGCAAATTTGAGAACAAGGCTACCTAAATTCTACCAGCATATTGATTGCGCTATGCGCATGGGCAATACCCTCGACCACTGCTACTCTAACTTCTGCGATGCATACAAAGCCCTTCCCCGCCCGCCCTCATGCAAATCCGACTACGACGTCATCTTGCTCCTACCATCTTATAGGCAGAAACTCAAAACAGGATGTACCAGTGACGAGAACCATTCAACGCTGGTCCGACCAATCAGAAGCCACGCTTCAAGATTGTTTTGATCACGAGGACTGGAATATGTTCCGGTCAGTCTCAGTGAACAACATCGACCTATACGCTGACTCGGTGAGTGCGTTTATAAAGAAGTGTATTGGAGATGTTGTATCCACTGTGACTATTAAAACCTACCCTAACCAGAAACCACGAATGGATGCCGGCATTCGCACAAAACTGAAAGCGCGATCCACCACATTTAACCATGGAAAGAGGTCTGGGAATATGACAATATAAGTTTAGTTATTCCCTTCGCAAGGCAATCAAACAAGCGAAATGCCAGTACAGGTACAAGGTGGAGTCGCAATTCAACGGCTCAGACACGAGACGTATGTATGTGGCAGGGTCTACAGGAAATCACAGACTACAAAAAGAAATCCAGTCTGGATTTCGCAATTCAACGGCTCAGATATGAGACGTATGTATGTGGCAGGGTCTACAGGAAATCACAGACTACAAAAAGAAATCCAGTCTGGTCACGGACGTCAAGCTTCCAGATAAACTAAACACCTTCTTTGCCTGCTTTGAGGATAACATAGTGCCACCGTCGTGGCCCGCTAACAAGGATTTAAACATGTTAACCCTCGCAAGGCTGCTGGCCCAGACGGCATCCCTAGCCGTGTCCTCAGAGCATGCGCAGACCAGCTGGCTGGTGTGTTTACGGACATATTCAATTGCCCCCTATCCCAGTCGGTTGTCCCGACATGCTTCAAGATGGCTACCATTGTTTCTGTACCCAAGAAGGCAAAGATAACTGAACTAAATGACTACCGCCCCGTAGGACTCACTTCTGTCATCATGAAGTTCTTTGAGGGGCTAGCAAAGGATCATATCACCTCCACCTTACCGGCCACCCTAGACCCACTTCAGTTTGCATACCGCCCCAACAGGTACACATACGACACAATCGCCATATCCCATGTGGACAAAAGGAATACCTATGTAAGAATGCTGTTCTTTGACTACAGCTCAGCATTCAACACCATAGTACCCTCCAAGCTCATCATCAAGCTGCAGGCCTTGGGTCTCAACCCCAACCTGTGCAATTGGGTCCTGGACTTTGATGGGCCGCCCCCAGGAGGTGAAGGGAGGAAACAACATCTCCACTTCGCTGACCCTCAACACTGGGGCCCCACAAGGGTGCGTGCTCAGCCCCCTCCTGTACTCCCTGTTCACCCACGACTGTGTGGCCATGCATGCCTCCAACTCAATCATCAAGTTTGCAGACGACACAACAGTAGTGGGCTTGATTACCAACAACGATGAGACAGCCTACAGGGAGGTGGTGAGGGCACTCGGAGTGTGGTGTCAGGAAAACAACCTCTCACTCAACGTCAACAAAACAAAAGAGGTGATTGTGGACTTCAGGAAACAACAGAGGGAGCACCCCCTTATCTACATCGAAGGGACAGCAGTGAAGAAGGTGGAAAGTTAAGTTCCTCGGCATACACATCAGACAAAATTAAATGGTCCACCCACACAGACAGTGTGGTGAAGAAGGTGCAACAGCGCCTCTTCAACCTCAGGAGGCTGAAGAAATTTGGCTTGTCACCAAAAACCCTGACAAACTTTTACAGATGCACAATCGAGAGCATCCTGTCAGGCTGTATCACAGGCTGGTACGGCAACTTCACCACAAGGCTCTCCAGAGGGTGGTACGGTCTGCACAAAGCATTACCAGGGGCAAACTACCTGCCCTCCATCACACCTACAGCATCCGATGTCATAGGAAGGCCAAAAAGTTAATCAAGGACATCAACCACCTGAGCCACTACCTGTTCACACCGCTATCATCCAGAAGGCAAGGTCAGTACAGGTGCAGCAAAGCTGGAACCGAGAGACAGAAGCTGTTTTTCAATCTCAAGGCCATCAGACTGCTAAACAGAAATCACTAACTCAGAGAGGCTGCTGCCTACATTGAGACCCAACCACTGGCCACTTTAATAAATGGATGATCACTAGTCACTTTATACAATGCCACTAAATAATGTTTACATATCTTACATTACTCATATCACATGTATATACTGTATTTTATACCATCTATTGCACCTTGCCTATACTGCTCGGACATCGCTCATCCATATACTTACATACTTACACATTCACCCCTTTAGACTTGTGTGTATTAGGTAGTTGTTGGGGGATTGTTAGATTACCTGTTAGATATTACTGCACTGTCAGAACTAGAAGCACAAGCATTTCGCTACACTCGCATTGACATCTGCCAACCATGTGTATGTGACAAATACATTTTTATTTGATTTGAATTAATTTTATAAAATTGTTACATAACTCGAAATACTCCTCATATTACAGAGCAAGCGGTAAAGCTTCATACGACACCAATTTTTCCTTTGTGGCAGATTCAGATGAAACATTATGGAGTCTTAAAGGAGGCGTGGGTAAGGCCAAAATGGAAAATATTCCAACTTCCATTAATTATTTCTCAACTATGCTTTTAGATATAAATGTCAAATGTGTCAAGTATCCAAAAGGAACATTCTATGGATTACATTGCTTATGCCGCTTTTTACATGGAAATGCCCACACCGGAAGTTGAAGAGTAGTTGAAATTTGGTCAGTCCAAATCTGAATCAATCATAGATGTCTGTTTCACAAGTTATGACAGTAGAGTAGAGTTCAGTACATTACTAGAGCACAGTATAATTTACTGTACTGAACTATACTTTACTGTGCTGTACTGTGATGTGATGTCCAAACTACAACTGGTAGGTGGTCACATAAAACTGAGGGAGATTTTAGTGTCATTGTGTTACCAAACTTTACATCGGTTCTTCGAGTAAATATGTTTTTTAGTTTTTAAATGAACTGGAAAATGTTCAAACTAGTCCTTCTGCATAGTTGTATGGTTTGTTTAACTTTGGAATCAATGATTTTTGTTTGTCGTACTTTTAAAGTGAAAAGTCGTTGTCATCATCATTCGGTTACAGTGGAACTGCCCAAAAGTCAAACATGTCAACAATCCTTCCTCCAAAAGGACCATTCTATGGATAAAATTTCATGAAAATCCCCCCAAAAATCATGGTATTTTTTTGCCATCACACAATACCTGTTATTCAACTGACATGTCCAGACAGACACACACAAAACATTGTAGAGGGTAGGCTGGAGAGGAGCGTTGAGGGTTTGAAAGGAAGAGATGAGTTAACAGTAGTAGAGATGACAGAGTAGCAGTATGCAGGGGGACGGAGGAAGACAACGTTATGTCTGCCTGTCCGGGGAAGCTGGGAACAGAAAAGTGAGAATGCCAAAACATCAGGCGACACACTCGTAACATACCAGCGAGGCCTTGGAAGTAACAGTTTAAATTAGCCTGTTAAAGTTGCTCTAACTGTTTAAAGAGAAGTGAAAGAGAAACACAGAGAGGGAGTGAGAGGAGACACGATAAGGACTGGGGTGAGTGAGTGAGGTTATCATTTGAAACACTGTCAGTGTGGTGGTGAGGGTTAGGCAGATACTCTGTGATATATCACACAGCTTATGGCATGTTTGCCCTCTACTTAGTTATGTCATCTCTGCTTGTCAATACAAATCACTGCCTTGGCTACCAGACAGCATCAAATACCCTTTACATGATCAACAATCTACAATGCTGTGATGATGACATCGCAAATGAATACACCAAGCAGGTTATTGGACAGCCTCAGGCAAAGACTGTTGTTCATTAACCAAAGCAAATGGATTCTGGATAATAGGCAATAGCAGGCTTGGCCAGTGTATCGAATCGCACACTGTAAAACAGAGCATTATATGACGTGACGTGAAGTGAAGGCGCTGCCATGGAAAATAAAAGGCTTGTAAAGCTGCATTGCGATATGTGTGGGGCTCGCGGGAAACTCACCGGAGCGGTGGAGATGGACGGCGAACGATGCAGGGTCAGAAGAGCCATGGCAAGGCACCGCTCAGTCGGTCGGTTTTTCACGCGCACGGATCAAAACAAGAGGCGAGTGAGAAACAGCGGTTTCCCTCAAATGTGTGGGCGTGGAGGGTATAGGATGTATTCACACAAATCTGGAACGAAGTTGGAGCTGATGATTAAATACCAGTTTATAAAGATACATTATCTGCAGACACAATGGATAGTGGAGGAGACACACATTGACATTTGACACGTAACGTTATAGGCATTGATGGAAGATATGCCATTGTAGTTACATGCAAAGCATTCCTTCACAACGACCACGTATGGTGAAGAAATGAATGCGCGCTGCACTGCGGCCGAACGTACATCTACAAAATAAATAGAATGTTGCTACAATGAAACAATGTGGCTAACTAACTAGACGTTTCTGAAAAATAGCAACATTTGAGAATCTAGAGCATGAAGTTAATTCATATGCTAGATGTCATATGGAAAACATGTAAAGCATCAACTCAGTTTGAGTGGACAATCTGCTCTGTTGATCGTTTGCAAATCAAGTTAGCGCGTACAGTGGATAGGCAACTGATTCATGCTAGCTAACTAAAAACAAGTGTGAAAGGGATAACGTTAAAGATAGAGCAAAAGTTCCTCTTTTACCTGCCTCCGACAAAATGCCTCCTTCTGATGCTTCTCCCTCACATGCAGTGAGCTTGGATATTTGTATTTTTTAATCCTTCGCGTTGGCAAAAGTTATGCGGCACTCTGATATCCAAATTAATGGAGAGTTTACTATTTCATAGAACAAGGAAGACATCGGCAAAGAAAAGCAATCTACAAGGAGGGGCATGTAGGATTGCTTTTCTTAAAGGGGAAATGGCAAGATTACTATTATGATGAATATGCTATTGATTTAGGTTGTTTTGCTTTTGTGAGTTATCTGCACGAATCCGGTTATTTTAGTTATGTATAGTGTAGGCTACTTTCCACAAACCATATACTTGTTATATAACTACGTAACTGCTGTAGGCCTATAACAAACTGTATTGACGTATTTCCAACTCATTAACTGTTACATGTGCTACTGCACAAACAAACAAGAACAATGATGATGAATTTTATTTATTTCATATTGATCATCTTATTATGAGTATCTATTTATTCATTCATTGGACGTTGGATGCCCAGAAATCAGTAAAGGCAGTGAAAGGATGAATAGGTGAAAATCTGGTGATGTGCCCTTGAACAAGGTACTTAACCCCAATTGCTCCAGGGTCGCAATTGATAATGGCAGACCCGGGCCATGATCCCACTCTTCGAGGGTGTCTCAAGTGGAGTTGGGATATGCACAAAAACATATTTCTAATTCACACACAGTGGTGGAAAAAGTACCCAATTCTCATACTTAAGTAAAAGTAAATGTAATTTATAAAATGTACTTAAGTATCAAAAGTAAAAGTATAAATCATTTCAAATTCCTTATATTAAGCAAACCAGACGGCACGATTTTCTTGTTTTTTTAATTTATGGATAGCCAGGGGCACACTCCAACACTCAGACATAATTTACAAACGAAGCATTTGTGTTTAGTGAGTCCACCAGATCAGAGACATGAGAGATGACCAGGGATGTTCTCTTGATAAGTGTGTGAATTGGACCATTTTCCTGTCCTGCTAAGAATTAAAAATGTAACAAGTACTTTTTAGTGTCAGGGAAAATGTATGGAGTAAAAAGTACATTATTTTCTTTAGGAATATAGTGAAGTAAAAGTAAAAGTTGTCAAAAAAAAAAAAAGAGTAAAATACAGATACCAAAAAAGACGACTTAAGTAGTACTTTAAAGTATTTTTACTTCAGTACTTTACATCACTTTTCACATATGCGTGTAATACACACTTGTACATGTGAAATAGGACAAATTTAAGTACCCACCCAATTATTATAATTTTTTTAGATCAACAACAAGGAATTGGACAAGGAATTGTCCTGGTATTATGGAAAGCAGGAAAACAAACAAAAACAAATCAACAGACAGAAATAGCTTTAACCGAAATGAGAGATCACATATGGGATGTACAGCCAAAGCAAGATTTTGTTGTCAAATATGACTCTCTAAATGCCTTCAGAATTCTGGCCAATGTTGACTCCAATGCTTCCCACAGTTGTGCCAAGTTGGCTGGATTTCCTTTGGGTGGTGGACCATTCTTGATACACATGGGAAACTGTAGAGCGTGAAAAACCCAGCAGCTCCTGACACAAACTGGTGCGCCTGGCACCTACTACCATACCCAGTTTTATCTCAATCTCTTCAATCAAAGACTCAATCATGGACACTCTTACTGACAGCTGTGGCTGCTTTGTGTGATGTATTATTGTCTCTACCTTCTTGCCCTTTGTGCTTTTGTCTGTGCCCAATAATGTTTGTACCATGTTTTGTGCTACTACCATGTTGTGTTGCTACCATGTTGTTGTTATGTTGTGTTGCTACCATGCTGTGTTGTCATGTGTTGCTGCCTTGCTATGTTGTTGTCTTAGGTCTCTCTTTATGTAGTGTGGTGTTGTCTCTCTTGTCGTGATGTGTATTTTGTCCTATATTTATAATTTATTTATTTTAATTTTAAATCCCAGCCCTCGTCCCCGCAGGAGATATTTTGCCTTTTGTAGGCCACCTTTGTAAATAAGAATTTGTTCTTAGATGACTTGACTAGTTAAATAAAGGTTAAATAAAAATATATTTTAAAAAGGCAGTTAAAACCTCTTAAGGATCTAACCTTTTTTTTCAATTTTCGCCTAAAATGACATACCCAAGTCCTGTAGCTCAGGACCTGAAGCAAGGATATACATATTCTTGATACCATTTGAAAGGAAACACTTTGAAGTTTGTGGAAATGTGAAAATAATGTAGGTGAACATAACACATTAGATCTGGTAAAAGATAATACAAACCAAAAACATGCGTTTTCTATTTTTTTGCTTGTTCCATCATCTTTGAAATGCAAGAAAAAGGTCATCATTTGATATTGCAGTTTAGGCGCAATTTAGATTTTGGCCACTAGATGGCAGCAGTGTGTCCAAAGTTGCAGATTGATCCAGTGAAGCATTGCAATACTGCATAGTATTTTGTATCAAGTCTGTCCAAATGTGCCGAATTGGTCAATTGATACATTTTCAAGTACATAACTATAGAGAACATACAAACATGATATGGCAATACAAAATGTAAGTTTACACACTCCCAGGAATGTCATTCATGATGGATCATTATACAGTACACTAACTTTCACACATCTGTAGAACCCAGTTAATTTTTGTATTTTTATTTAACAAGGTAAGTCAGTTTTAACTTTTTTTTTTTTTAATTTCACCTTTATTTAACCAGGTAGGCTAGTTGAGAACAAGTTCTCATTTACAACTGCGACCTGGCAAAGCAGTGCGTCACAAACAACAACACAGAGTTACACATGGAAGAAACAAACATACAGTCAAATAATACAATAGAAAAAGTCTATATACAGCGTGTGCAAATGAGGTAGGTAGGAACAAATTCTTATTTACAATGACGGCATAATTGCCTCGTTCAGGGGCAGAACGAGAGATTTTTACCTTGTCAGCTCGGGGATTCGTTTTAGCAACCTTTCGGTTACTAGTCCAATGCTCTAACTACTAGGCTACCTGCATTTGAATATATAAATGTATTTTATCAAACAAAACTATGCTACATTTTTATCTCTGGGACCCTCAGGATGACAAATCACCTTCAGAGGTGAATGTATCAAACCAGTTCCCGTGATAAAAGTTTTTGTTGTTGTGCACTCTCCTCAAACAATAGCATGGTATTTTTTCACTGTAATTGCTACTGTAAATTGGACAGTGCAGTTAGATTAACGAAAATTTAAACTTTCTGCCCACATAAGACATGTGTCTATGTTCCCGAAAGTGTTCTGTTACTTACAACGTCATTCTAGTCACATTAGCAAACGTTAGCGCACGTTAGCATCAACCGCCCCGGCATAGGGACACCGATCCCGTAGAGGTTAAATCTTTTGTCTTGCCCATTCACCCTCTGAATGGTACATTTACACAATGCCTCAAGACATAAAAATCCTTCTTTAATCTGTCTCCTCCCCATCATCTACACTGATTGAAGTGGATTGAACAAGTGACATCAATAAGGGATCATAGCTTCACCTGGATTCACCTGGTCAGTCTAAATCATGGAAAGAGCAGGTATTCATAATGTTTTGTATACTCAGTGTGTAGGGAATAATGCTGCTTTCGTAACCAAGTGGGAGGAGGGAATTGACCAGTTGTGAAGTCGTAAATACCAGTTGGATACATTCACGGGCTTTGAACTTGTTGAGAAACGCTGACTGTCTAATGGCCAACAAGCTACATAAACCATAAACTATAAGTACAGCTATCATGCTTGTTAACAATTTATGGTTTAAAAAAATATATTAGTAGATTTCTTTAAACAATGTAAGTTTTGTTGTTGCATTTAACTGCCGGAAATGCTGTTGTCAAGGTTATTTTCTTAGTAGGTGACGTCAGAGATCAACATGTGGGAGAAGTGGGAGCTTATGTCATGTTCAAAACTGCTGGGAACTCAGAAATCTCCAACATCCGACTTCAGTGCATTCAAGATAACTGGGAACTCTGAAAGAAACTAGCTCCGACCAGGATTTTTTTTTAACAGTCATCTTTTATTTATTTAACTAGTCAGTTAAGAACAAATTCTTATTTACAATGATGGCCTACCCCGCCCAAAACCTAACCACGCTGGGCCAATTGTGAGCCGCCCTATGGGACTCCCAATCAAGGCCGGTTGTGATACAGCCTGGAATTGAACCAGGGTCTGTAGTGACACCTCTAGCACTGAGATGCAGTGCCTTCGACCACTGTGCCACTCGGGAGCCCCTGTACCTGTGACAGTGAGGCGAACGGTCTCATAGGTGAATCTAGAGGACAGTTTGATAGAGTAGAGCCCCTGGTCACGGTGTGTGACGTCCTTCAACTATAAACACACAATAGTGCTTAGCATAGAAGAACACACACACACTTAAACACACGTTATGTTCTTCTATCCTCGTGGGGATCTAAAATTCATTTCCATTCAAAATCGTATTTTCCCTGAACTTAACCCCCAACCCCTTACATTAATTCTAACCATAACCCTAAACTTAACGCCTAAGCTTAAAATAACCTTTATCCCTATGGGACTCCCAATCACGGCTGGTTGTGATACAGCTTGGAATCAAACCAGGGTCTGTAGTGACACCTCTAGCACTGAGATGCAGTGCCTTAGACCGCTGCGCCACTCAGGAACCAACTCAACATTTTAAGTCAGAAACTCAAGCATCTTTCTAGAGCTCCAACTTTCTGACCTGAAGATCACTGACGTCATTAATTGATCTGTTTCCCCCCCTCCCCGGATTTCCCAGTTGTCTTGAAAGCACCAATAAAATGATAGATGAGTTTCCGGTTAGGAATTGCCAGTTGGAGGGCTGTTCAAGTGGAACGCAGCATGCAGCTACAGGGGATACAAATTAAAGTGGTATTTGTGACCTCTCTCTAACCAATTAATTGTACACACGTTATGTTTTATGTGCTAGTCGGAACTTGGAAACTCTGACATTTCCGACTTGCTGACTGATTGAACGCGGCACGTGTATAACTACAACCAGTTAGCATGTCGAGCATTTCTGAGTTTCCTAGATCCGACTAGCACGTAAATGCGGTATCTCAACGCAGCAAAAGCATCCAAGAGAGATTCTCGTTTGGAAAAAAGACAGTCCTCCATCATTTCTCCTCCGTGACCCGTGTTCGAGGAGCGTGTCATTTCGTTAGTAGGGTCGTCACTATTTACTACAGCCACAAACTCATAAGCCCCGGCTATTTCTACAATTGATCTTCTTAAAATGTTATTTTAAACCTAACCTTAACACAAACCTTAACCACACTGATAACCTTGTGCCTTACCCTAACCTTAAATTAAGACCAAAAAGGAAAAAAATGTTTTAATGAATTTGTACGATAATAGACCATTTTGACTTTGTGGCTGTGCTATCTAGTGGACACCCTTTAGTAGGCAAACAGAAGTGTCCTCTCCTCAAAAGCCACCTTTTATCGAGGATACTCATGTAAATCCTATTTTTAACGCAGAATCATTTTTAAATCTGCTTTTGTTTTGTCAGAGGAGAAAAACATGCACAAGTTTAAAAACAATATGCTACTTATTGTTTTATTCATAAAAATGTCTCGCACAACTCACTTCATTTTTTTGATCACTTTACACATTTATTTAGGGATTTCTGTAAACCTCATCTGCCTAATGACGCGGGAGTGGGGAATGGTTTCCAATAGTTACAATAGCCACTATTGGAGAGAAGGTCAGAGGGGCGGGACCTCTGGCTTTCTCATCCAATGGATATTGAGAAGGAGGAGATTCTCCCAATGAGTCTCTCAGGAATAGAATGCAGTACTGCACATGCGCAATGTTGTTTGCCCTACACTTGGTAAGTGGTGCCACATAGCGCACTGTGTGAAATGTTCCTTTAGTGCACACGTTGAAATGTCATTGTGAACATTAAACAATCAGCAAACTTAGCTACAACTGCAGGGAGATTCGGGACGTTATTTCAAGCAGTTCTTCTGACGTTTCCCGTCCTTCGGAGGATGCATACTGCACAGAAGATCATGAAGGTTTTCATAACAAGACGCATCCCACAGGAGGGATTGAAGATTCTGTCACAGGCTGGAGTGTATGTAGCCAGCAGATCCGATTTGCTCGCTTACGGCTGCACTAGGGTCGTACAGCATTCCTGTGTATATTATGACACTGCAGAGATGGCACAAGATATGGCTCGGAAAACATATCTCAATCCAGGGATGAGAAATGCTTTGAACTCCAAATTGCCCCATTATCCCAACTGTTACACCAAGAAGATTGAATGACTGCACATTTTTGGGAAACTGTCCTTTTTGTCCTCATGCTACATAGCAGAAGCCGCAGCAGCCATTTTGGAATGGCACTGTCAGCCAATCTGCTCATCTGTTGTTCAACGTGACCTGACATTCCATAATGGCTGCTGTTGCAACTGCTAGTTGACAAGAGGATTAAAACGTCAGTTTACTTAATTAAGGATTCTTGGTGTAACAGTTGGGATAATGGGACAATTCGGAATGTTGTCCAACCCTAGTGCAGCTGTAAGCAAGCAGGTCAGATCTGCTGGCGAGAGTGTGGTAACCTATAGCCAGGTACAACTAATATAGCCAAGTACATATCAACTCCACGGAGTTGCGATATACTTGGCTGACTAGCCTAATGAGTTTTTCATTCGCTGTCACTTTTCATCTATCATGCATGCCTGTGTCTGTGTGACGTCTAAGGATTTGTGTCATAGTAGTGCTACTTAATTCTAGTGCTAGTCTACTTACTGCTGTATAAATGCATTGCACACATTTTCACACACATATGAAGTGGAGGGTAATTGTTACACCATGTGTTCTAAAGGTGAAAGTTCACTGGAGTTGTTGATGACCTTTATTCCAGGTCACACATTATAGCGGGTACTCTGAACTTGTAATAAGGTTCCTAAGGCGTTATAACACTTACAAACATCTATGCAACATTTAATAAAAGTAAAGAGGTATAATAAAGATTAAAGCGAAGGGTTAGGTCATCTATAAGGGGAAGAAAAAGAGACGGACACCTTGAAAAAACAGACAGACCATCCAGAATACACGGCGAATACTGTATTATGAAGGAAATGTTCTAAATTGTCTTTGACTCATCTTAATCTAGTCTCTCCCCTTTTACCTCCCATCTCCCTCGTTTCCATGGAAACAGATGTAAGGTTTCACTGTGGGACTCGGATGAGCCTGTTCCAAGGGCGGAGCTTCTGAAGGGCGTGGCGGGGGCCCATGGCCTGCTGTGTCTCCTGTCGGACAAGATCGACACTGAAGTTCTGGACGCAGCAGGTACACTGGACATATCCTGGATCAGATGAACTCGAACAGCACCTCTCAGTATTTTCCAATATATGGAATTCACAATGCTGCTAGACATGTATTAAACAGTATATGTTTTGTATGATAGTTCCCATTCAGTCTTTTCCTAACACGTAACTATGGATTTGTGTCCAGGTCCAAACCTGAAGGTGATAAGTACCTTATCTGTCGGATTTGACCACATGGCCATGGATGAGATCAAGAAACGGTAAGACTAACTATCAAATGCCTTATCCTCACATCGAAGTCAGCAACTCTCATTGTGCCGTCCTCTCCATGTTCTGTGCAGAGGGGTGCGTGTGGGCTATACTCCAGACGTCCTGACTGATGCCACGGCGGAGCTGACCGTCGCCCTGCTCCTGGCTACAGCTCGGCGGCTACCAGAGGGCGTGGTGGAGGTTATAAAGTCAGTACCCAATAAACACACAGATACATTTCCCTCAATTAGACTCCAGCTCTGACATTTTGTACAGTGATACTTTATGGATGTGTTGCCTAACCAAACTTCTATCTAAAATGAATATGAGTACAACAGAATGTGTCCTCAATTCAGTTTTTTTAATCTCTCTCTCTCTCTCTTTCTCTCTCTCTCTCTCTCTCAGTGGAGGCTGGAGCACCTGGAAACCTCTGTGGTTGTGTGGTTATGGTCTGTCAGGCAGCACTGTTGGTGTCATTGGACTGGGACGCATAGGTAGAGTGACGGTGATTGCTGGATTGACCTACTGGATTCTGTGACTCCTGCCCTTAGTGAGGTCTATACAATCCATATAGTAGCTGAAAGGGCAGGACAAAAGGGCTTATTCATTGCTTGATTGATTGATTGTCTGGTGTCAATGCTGTTTTCCCTCAGGTATGGCCATAGCCAGGAGGCTGAAACCGTTTGGAGTGAAGAAGCTCCTGTACTCTGGAAGGACAGCCAAATCATATGCTGCTGAAGTGGAAGGAGAATACGGTGAGCAGGGGTGGAACGGCTTGGGGAAACAGCAAAGTCAGAGAGGGTGAGAATCAGATGAGACGTTTATTTGATTGTTTCTTCCTCTCTCTTCTGCCCTCCTCTCTGTTGCAGTGCCCTTGGACACGCTGGTGTCTGAGAGTGATTTTGTTGTGGTGTCCTGCGCCCTCACACCAGATACCCAGGGGCTGTGTAACAAGGACTTCTTCTGCAAGATGAAGAACACTGCTGTCTTCATCAACACCAGCAGGTACTCCATTAAACACGTAGCGCAGTGCCAAACCAACCACACGGACTGGGTTTTAAAATGAACACAGTTTAAAGATATAAACATAGAGCTAACTTCCACTGTGTGTGTTATAGGGGTGCAGTAGTGAATCAGGAGGATCTGTATCAGGCTCTGTCCAGTGGTCAGATAGCTTGCGCTGGGCTGGATGTCACAACCCCAGAACCACTCCCCACCGACCACCCCCTCCTCACCCTCAAAAACTGTGGTGAGTTAATAGGGTCATGAGAGAAGCGGAGGGAGGAAGGCAGTTTACTGAGGCATCTCTGTTGTGTCGTCTATTGGTTTCTCTCTGATCGTTGTTGTGATGTTTCCAGATGAATCAATCCTATTTGTTTCTTAAGTCTTCTCATTGAAATCAACCAGTTATTTTGCGACCAAATCTCTGCAGTGCGATCATGTCCCTGCTAATACATTTCCCCTCCTCTCTCCACCTGCAGTGGTCTTACCCCACATTGGCAGTGCCACCTACTCCACACGTGGCGTCATGGCAGAGCTGTCCGCCAACAACCTGCTGGCAGGCCTACAGGGCACAGACATGCCCAGCGAACTCAAATTCTAGTGCTGCTCTACAACTATTCAACTCTGCCTCTGTCCTCCTTAGAATAATGTTGGTCACCCAATCAGTAGTCATTACCAGGAAGGTTAGAGCCGTAAGTGACCAGGAAATAAATCTGTGTTGGAGTATTGCAGTTGTATTAACATGCTCTCCAAACATGAAGGTCAACTTTTGCCTCTTGCTCTTAGATCTTAGTGTTTATAAGAAATAACTCATTTGTGGTATGTGACTTGAATTTTGAAGGAGGAAGTGTATAGTATTAGCGTTTGAGAACATGCCTTGGCACTCTAACAGCGCTCCTAAGGGTCAGCCATGGCTTCCTTTGAAAGACGCAGATAAGCACTACAATGAGTGCACACACTACTAATTCATTACAGTGGCCTTCTCGTTCTTATGAAACACTTTCTGTCAAATGTAATACTTGTACAAAATACTTAACTAAAATTGTAAATTAGTAGTAGTTCTGTTGTTCTCATTCCAGTTGAGATGTGTGTTTAACATGTTGAGATGCTTCTCAGTTGTCTAGTTGTGCATAAGATAAACACTCCATCTCCAATTCATTTGTTTCAAATTCTATGGTAAAACACTCCATCTGTAGTCTAACACGCTGTCACTCTGGCTTTGTTTTTTAATAAAGCGTTATGTTCAATGTAGAAATGTGTGAACATATTATTTTCCCCATTAAAAATAATTATAGAGCCTTGAATAAATTAACAATGAATAAAGTTACCAGAATAGAACATATGGGCTCCCGAGTGGCGCAGAGGTCTAAGGCACTGCATCTCAGTGCCAGAGGCGTCACGACAGACCCTGGTTCGATTCCAGGCTGTATCACAACCGGCTGTGATTGGGAGTCCCATAGGGTGGCACACTATTGGCCCAGCGTCGTCTGGGTTTGGCCGGGGTAGGCCGTCAGTTAAAGACATTAAACATTAAAAGACAGTAGTCAGGGATCAGTGTGGTTCCAATGTAGCTTATTTCCATCCCTCTTCAATAGTGATCCTACTTAGAAATAGTGTGTGATGTAATGTATGGTAAATATTCTCTCAAAGAGTTCCATTCTCTCCCCACATGTTCCATGATAACACGTTGCATTTGATGTTACAGTCATCTTCTAGAGTATATAGTGCAGTAGGAAAGTATACAGAAGGTTTTCAGACCCCTTCGCTTTTTCCACATTTTGTTACGTGTTACGCCTTATTCTAAAATTGATTAAATAATTTCCCCCCTCAATCTACACACAATACAACATAATGACAAAGCGAAAACAGTTTTTTTTTTTTAAACGTTTGCCAATTTATGAAAAATATAAGTATTAAGTATTCAGACTCTTTGCTATGAGACTCGGAAATGAGCTCAGGTGCATCCTGTTTCCATTGATCATCCTTAAGATGTTTATACAACTTGATTGGAATCCACCTGTGGTAAATTCAATTTGATTGGACATGATTTGGAAAGGCACACACCTGTCTATATAAGGTCCCACAGTTGACAGGGCATGTCAGAACAAAAACCAAGCCATGAGGTCAAAGGAATTGTCTGTAGAGCTCCGAGACAGGATTGTGTCAAGGCTCAGATCTGGGGAAGGGTACCAAAAAATGTCTGCAGCATTGAAGGTCCCCAAGAACACAGTGGCCTCCATCGTTCTACAATGGAAGAAGTTTGGAACCACCAAGACCCTTCCTAGAGCTGGCCGCCCGGCCAAACTGAGCAATCGGGGGAGAAGGACCTTGGTCAGGGAGGTGACCAAGAACCTGATGGTCACTCTGATAGAGCTCAAGAGTTCCTCTGTGGAGATGGGAGAAGCTTCCAGAAGGACAACCATCTCTGCAGCACTCCACCAATCAGGCCTTTATGGTAGAGTGGCCAGATGGAAGTGGGGATGTTTTTTAGTAGCAGGAACTGGGAGAATAGTCAGGGTCGAACGAAAGATGAACGGAGCAAAGTACAGAGAGATCCTTGATGAAAACCTGCTCCAGAGCGCTCAGGACCTCAGACTGGGGTGAAGGTTCACCTTCCAACAGGACAACAACCCTAAGCACACAGCGAAGACAACGCAGGAGCTGCTTCGGGACAAGTCTATGAATGTCCTTGAGTGGCCTAGCCAGAGCCCGGAATTGAACTCAATCGAACATCTCTGTAAAGACCTGAAAATAGCGGAAAATAGCTGTGCAGTTTACATACACTTAGGTTGGAGTCATTAAAACTAGTTTTTCAACCACTCCACACATTTCTTGTTAACAAACTATAGTTTTGGCAAGTCGTTTAGGACATCTACTTTCTGCATGACACAAGTAATTTTTCCAACAATTGTTTACAGACAGATTATTTCACTTATAATTAACTGTATCACAATTCCAGTGGGTCAGAAGTTTACATAGACTAACTTGACTGTGCCTTTAAACAGCTTGGAAAATTCCAGAAAATTATGGCTTTAGAAGCTTCTGATAGGCTAATTGACATAATTTGAGTCAATTGGAGGTGTACCTGTGGATGTATTTCAAGGCCCACCTTCAAACTCAGTGCCTCTGCTTGACATCATGGGAAAAATCAAAAGAAATCAGCCAAGACCTCAGAAAAAAAATTGTAGACCTCCACAAGTCTAGTTCATCCTTGGGAGCAATTTCCAAACGCCTGAAGGTACCACGTTCATCTGTACAAACAATAGTACACAAGTATAAACACCATGGGCCCACGCAGCCGTCACACCGCTCAGGAAGGAGACGCGTTCTGTCTCCTAGAGATGAACGTAGTTTGATGCAAAAAGTGCAAATCAATCCCAGAACAACAGCAAAGGACCTTGTGAAGATGCTGGAGGAAACAGGTACAAAAGTTTCTATATCCACAGTAAAACGAGTCCTATATCGACATAACCTGAAAGGCCGCTCAACAAGGAAGAAGCCACTGCTCCAAAACCGTCATAAAAAAGCCAGACTACAGTTTACTACTGCAGATGGGGACATGGAGGATGAAGCCGTTGCTGAAACTGTGGTCCTCGGCGGCGAGGACCTGCTGGAAGGGGACAGTGGTTACTGAAAACATAAGGGGGGAAGAGGACGCAGAGCAGAAAGAGGAGGCGTTTGTTGCCTCTAAGCTTTGAAGTGACCTAACAGCCTCATTGCCTTCTGCCTGAGCCTCACTGATGGTGGTGTTTAGGAGGCTGTCGTCTCCTAAAGGCCCACTGCCAAGCTGACTTATGGGGTTGAGAATGCAGGAAAGGCCCAGGTCTTGGTTTGCTATCTAGGCCCTCGTTGTCAGACGACCCATCTCCTCCATCCATGTTGTCTTGGAGTGGGTATGTCTCTGTCTGAGGATCAGAGCTAGATTGGGGGTTGGATGAGCTTGCATCATCTCCCTTCGGGCTGAGTATGTCTTTCTCTTCGTTTGCTGGCTCATCCTGTGTCCTCGGATGGGAATGGAGGATCATTGGATAGGAGGAGTTCACCTGCTCACTCTTCACCACTACATCCATCTTCTGATCATTATCCCTCCTCTCCCACTTTCACTTTAAACATGATCCCTCCATTCACCAGAGAACCCTCTGTGTGACCCTCTCCCCCATCCCTCCCACACTACTATCTGATTGGCTAGGAAGCTGTATCTCTTCTTGTATTACTACTCCCCGTCTCATACTTTATTATTCCTTGTCACCCTTGGCGAGCCCTCCTCGTGATTCTCCTCAGAGAGCCTGCCCCCGTTCTGCTTGCTGTCCAGCCTCTCCTCCTGAAACACTTGGGGAGACGAGTTATTGCGTTTGTGAAGACGGCATCTGGGGAAAGCAGCATGTTGCTCAATGCCTCCACCTGCTCCAACCCCTCCATCCCTGCCTCCAGCCGGGCTAGCCTCTGCCCCGGTTTCCCTGTTGTCGAGGCTCCCTTCCAGAGCTGATGTGACCAGTCTGAGCCCCAGCTGCTGGAGCAGGACAAATCTCTGCTGCCTGGAGTTGACCCCAGCCATGGCTGCTGCCTGGGATGGAGATTGCCTCAGGTGCTGCTGGTCCACTGCATGGCTGAACTGCTGCTGCTGCTGCACTTGTAACCTCCAACCACACGGGGGTGATGTGAGGAAATTGTGTGAGGTGGAGGTGAGATGGCGCTTGCAGGCCTTGACCACAGTGTTGAGGTGCAGGTGGGAGGCAGCCAGGAGCACATCCGTTATATTAGATGCCCCCAGAGTGAGAGCGGAGGTGTAGATCATGTCCAGCAGGACAGAGAAAGCCTCAGGAGTCACCACCTCTGGGTCCAGCTCCATCACACTGGCTCCTTCAGCGCCGCCTCCTTCATCCCCCTCCACTGCATTAAGAAGGGCCCTGAAGTGTGTACTGCAGGCTGCCAGGATGGAGCGGTGGGCCCTGAAGTGTTGGCCCCCCACACACACTAACATGCTGGTGTTTTAACTGCTGTAAGATGTGCTCGAAGTGACCAGGGAAGTCCATCTCAGCCTGAGGGATGAACATGAGGAATGGTCAAACTGAATGGTCAGGCAGAGACAAGACTCAGTGTCAGTGAACTGATGTAACTCCTGATAGATCTCATAAACACTAAAACCCAGACAAGCTTGGGTTACGGGTAACGAGCAATGGGCAGCTCTGTCGCAATAGATGCAATGCTAGTAATAACAAAAACTATGATGCAAATGTAATGTCTATGGACTCATTTGATTGGTCTAAAGGTCTGACTCTGTAGACCACTTCTGTCCTTACAAATATCAGTTACTAATTATATGAAAAACAGAATAAAACAACAACTAATTTATTGTGCAATGTCCCGATGCTCATGCCTGGAATAACCTATGAAAGTACCACCTACTTTCTGGTGCCAGTCCCATACTGTTTTTGAATAGGCTTCTAGGTTAAATCATCAAATTCATGAAGACGTGGTCATTTAAGATTTATGTAAAATATAATATTCATGGGTTAATTTTACTTCTACATGATGCCTTTCATGAAGGTTTTCAACTGTGTTTTGTTTTGAAAACCTTCATAAAAGGCAGTGGGTAAAGGTACATTTATCCACAAAAACAAATATAATTTTACATATATCTTAATTAACCCCATTTTCATGAATTTGATGATATAATCTTGACATACATTAAAAATCAGTACGAGACTTGCACCAGGAAGTGGGCGGGACATTCATAGCATATCCAAGGGTTATTCAACTACTGTATATTCTTGGGGTGGGGGCAGATTTCAAAAAGGATATTAACAGGGAGGCCAGACATTTTCTACATGGGCTTACTCTTCCTAAAACCAGTATAAAAACCAATGCACAAAGACAA
The DNA here is from genome assembly GCF_016432855.1 of Salvelinus namaycush. Taxonomy (NCBI): domain Eukaryota; kingdom Metazoa; phylum Chordata; class Actinopteri; order Salmoniformes; family Salmonidae; genus Salvelinus; species Salvelinus namaycush. The sequence goes on from NC_052311.1 coordinate 28,901,270, forward strand.
TTATAATCTTATAAAGCACGTTTAATTCAATTAAATGCGGCTAAATTCAAATTGTTGAAATAATGGAACACATTTGTATTTATGATGCAGTTGACTTGCATCACGTTAATTAATTTCTACTTTCCTGTCCGTTTTACATACATAGCTTGAATTTTTGTTTTTATTTAGACATAGGAAACCTTTTATGCATGGCTTATCTCATTTGACTAGCTTTTTCTGAGTTGTCTCTCCCCCCACACCAGCAGAGAATGGGCACCTATAACAAACTGCAACACCTCTGTGGGGACTTAAACTCCTCAAATCTCGTTGCAAAGCTTTCAGTTCATCTAAAAACTCCTACATCGTGGGAGGGATCTGTACTGATGACTGAATATAGTTGAGCAGTGTAGGGAAAGGGAGCGTTTTGTTTGGGCTCAAATCAGAGGACAAAAGAACACATTTATTTAGAAAATTCAATCAATCATGTCAATAACTGTTTTATCCCTCCCACGTAGTCGCAAATTAAGTCCATTCAACTGATTGAAGATGTCACACCCAAAACTCACATAGGCTGCTCTCTTGAGAGCAGTGTCGACCCGTCACTAAACAAATAGTTATATTGACTGCATCCAAGCTAGCTCGCTCATTAATGTCTTACTGATTGCCTCTTGTCCGCTTTTCGTCCCCTTATGCCATAGTTTGTACATCTCAATTTTCATTAGAAACCACATTTGTTTAAGCAAGTCAGCCATATCAGCTATGTTTTTTTAAAGGCAGTAAATGAGGCTGAATGAACGGTTTCGCTGCCAGACCAGGCTCCGCTGATAGCCAGGTGTAGCAGTGGTAAGACGTTGGGACAGCTTTATGTAGGCCCTAACAGTTTGTGGGCACCGTTTGACACAGTTATAGTACAATTAATGTATTGTTTAGTGGCTTTGCTGGCATGCATCCCACTTTTCTTTTTTGCCCCACCAATATTTACATGCTAAAATCGCCACTGCTTGAGAGCATTACCCTTGCTTAGCCACCGAAAGTCATTATGTAATAGAAGATCATGGAGCTCAGCAAACTACGAAACAAGCAATGTTAGGCTATATGTTGATCGGATAAAGTTTATGATAGTCATAACTGAGTGTCCATGATGTTTTTTAACTCACCGCTGAGTTAAACGCAAAGCACACTGGTGTATCAGGCAGTGCAGTGATCTCATCTGCGGTGAAAGAGACAGTTAGCAGCTCTGATTGGCTGTAACTGGTGTGTTGGGTGATATTGATCGACAGAATTTAAAGGGCAGGATTTTATGGATATTTATGAGTCTCTATCTACATAGAACCCGTCGGGTGATTGGTTGACTCTGAGCCTTACCAAAACGAGGTGGATAATTTATATCGCCTCATATCTGAAACCAGTAGTAACCACTTCAATGACAGTAACCATGAAATTAAAATACAAATCTGACAATAACATTGTCGCTGAGGGCTTGCTAACTAGCTACGGCGTTTGATTCATATCAGTCGTTTTCTTATAAAACAGCTCAGATAGATAGCGAAATCCCAATTCGCGACGTTAGCTAGACTCATAGATTAGATATGATTCCATCATTGGTAACAACAACTGGCTAAATTACTAGTTCGTTTTCAGCCAAATATGTTCAACTCGTTGCTAGTTTATCTAGTGACCACCGCATTTATAAGGACAGCTACTGACTAAAATGTAGCTAGCAAGCTGGCTCACAATGGCCATTCACTAGCCAGCTAGCTAGCTAATCGAATACGCCAAATAAACAGCGATCTAGACTAGATTTGGGAGCTCATGGGCACACAGGCTACCTTAGCCAACTGGTTAGAGGTGATTACACCACGGGCAACAATAAATGGACATAAGTTCGTTTTCAGATAAATATTTTCAACTCTTCAATTTATCCACTGTCCACCACATTTAGGATAGTATACTGAACAAAAATATAAAAGCAACATGTAAAGTGTTGGTTCGATTTTTCATGAGCTGAAATAAAAGAATCCAGTTTATTTCTTTCAAATTTTGTGCAAATTTGTTTACATCCCTCTTAGTGAGCATTTATCATTTGCCAAGATAATCCATCCACCTGACAGGTGTGGCATATCACAAAGATGATTAAACAGCATGATCATTACACAGGTGCACCTTGTGCTGGGGGCAATCAAAGGACACTCTAAAATGTGCAGTATTGTCACACAACACAATGCCACAGATGTCAAGTTGAGGGAGCATGCAATTGGCATGCTGACGGCAGCAATGTCCACCAGAGCTGTTGCCAGATAGTTGAATGTTCATTTCTCTACCATAAACTGCCTCCGATGTCATTTTAAAGCATTTGGCAGTACATCCAACCAGCCTGACAACCGCATACCATGTGTAACCACGCCAGCCCAGGACCTCCACATCCAAATTTTTCACATGCGGGATCGTCTGAGGGAGGAAGGGGTGCTCAGGAGTATTTATGTCTGTAATAAATAACTTTTGTGGGGAAAAACTCATTCTGATTGGCTGGGCCTGGCTCCCAAGTGGGTGAACCTATGACCTCCCAGGCCCACCCATGGCTGCGCCTTCTTGCTCGCACTTCATTCGTGCATGCATCCCGTCCCTTCTTAAGTAATAATATATGACAATATTTTGCAACCTTATCTGAAGAAAAAAACTGCATTTGAAATAATTGAATTGTCTAATGTTTACACTGATTCAGTTTTGAATGAAATTGCCAGCTTCATGGTCAGAATGCTGATGTCCTCAAAAACAAGACAAGAGCGCCCCCCATTTGGCATATTCAGGTAATGATGGTTGCTGTACTGCACTGCTTGAGAGTTCTTCTCCCTTGCCTTCATGATGCTGGAGTCCAAGGGGCAAGCAGTTATCTACGAGTGAAGCAAATTTGGCATAATACCCTCTACCAGCCTATTTGTTGTATATTGTATACCTGAGGATCTACAGAATATCTTCAAAACAGTTCAAGGGGTCTTGCTTTCGCAAGACATCTATACCTGATGATAATGGAAAAAAACATGCAATCAATATTTAAACATGTCTTCCCTTTATTGCATGTGATGACCAACAAAATTCAAATGTCCAATTACACAACACTCTCATTGAGGGACCATGGAAAATATTGCCAAAACACTCAAAACAAAACCAGATGTTCTCTTATTGAGCACTAACATAAAAGGCAACCATGAAAAATAACAGAGGACACATCGATGACTACAAATTACAACATCTTAATGTTCAAGTGCAATGGGGGACACAACGTAATGTCTCCACTGTAGCCTATAAAGAAGTCTTCCATATAGGATCCGTATGATGGTGGTTAGCTCGCCGCTTTGTTAATTGTTCCCGTTATGGTGACGTCCATAGACCTTGTTGCATTAAACTGCCTGAGTGGGAATACTGGAGGCAGTTGGTCTCAAATGCTGTCCAACTTCTTCAAGATATACGGAGCTGTGTGGGGGCAAAGGAAAAAAGTAGTCAAACCAAACTTAATGACTTAGTAAATTATCCATAAATGTCCCTTTTTGATTGAGGCGCTGTTTATAGTCAAAAAGATCTATCAAAGATCTTGGGGATATTATCTAGATTAATGACCATTCATTCTCATGCAAAGACCAGAAAGCTGGCTCCCAGGTCAAAAGAGGGGAAACCATGTTTAGGGGTCACAACCTGATGGATGATTTGTAAAGGATCACGTCTAGTGATGTCATTGATTCTCTGTACATTCTCTAGTCTGAACACTGAACAGGTGAGTAAAGTGAGTGCGACATGCATTGCAGTCTGTGCTATCCTGGATCCTTGGGACCGCCCTACTCCATTGAAGTTGACATTTTAAATGGTTAGGCAAGGGTTATGTTTATGGTATGGTTAGGATTTAGGGATAGCACTGACCCATATATAATACAATATATTGTGAGATAATGACAGTGTTCGAGAGTTTAAAAACCGTAACGTATCATGGGTAAATTGTGACTGACTGATCTATAAATAATAATGAGTAGTTATTTATGATGCAAGGTTCTTTGTAAATCGGCAGTCGCTGACACTGTCGGCTGCAATGCAGAACAAGCACAACGTGTGCAACCCGAGAGCAATGTGAAAACCGATACTTACTGGCTCTGAGAAGGGCAATATAGATTAGAAAATTGCGCACGGACGAGATTACATCCTGTCGCATCTTTTTCTTCATCTCCTCTGGGTCCATTTTCGGCTCTAACCCCTCGAGTTTAAACATCTCGGCGTGGTCTGTACAGGTTTTATACTCTATCCCTCACCTGGTTGTGATTTTATGGCTGAGGTTTCCTTAGTATTATGCTGGCCCTTTGGCTTGATTCTCGGAGCCCTACTCGTGCTTGTTGGCGGACGCGTGACTGTTTAAACCGGAAATTACGTTTAAGGGTTACTTTAAGTACAATGGCCGTAGAGGTACAAACTCTACAATGGGGGGAAGGCAAAGCAATAAATATGTATTTATGAGGAATTTCTACTAACCCAAGACTTGCCTATTTATCAATTTAAAAGTTTGTCTAAAATATATATGTTTAGAGGTGACTAAATAAAAAACATATTTTGTGATTGTTTTTTATTATTGTTTATTACAATATACTGTCATTCTTACTTGTTTACGGCCACAGTTTTTTCTCATAGTATTATCATCTTTATTGAATGTGTTAATATCAAGCGTGATCTTTCTTGCCTTCAATCAAGCTGACCTTGTGAGGGAGGTCCTCAAGGCCGACGGGGAGGGAGCGAACAATAATGAGTGTGGAGGAGAGGGAGGAAAAATTGATAGAGCGAGAGAGAGCAGGAGAAAACAAAGGGAGGGAGGGAGTGGGATATTTCTGAGCTCAGGGCCGGGGATTAAACGGTCGAGAACAGTCCCAATACGATGACAGTACGCACCACACCGTCCGGGACACGTATTCTACCGATTCCGACAAGCTATTCTGTCATCTCTCTTTAGTCACTTCATTGGGCCCTCCCGGTTCACAACCCTGGTCTGTCTCTTTCTGTAGAACACGAGGTGAGTTCGTTTTTCGTGATTTGATTCTCCTCTTTATTGTCAACCTGACTGTGGACGAATGGTGGAGAAACCTGGGTGTATGCTTCTGCGTGCACCTTGCATTGATTGGAAGAATCTCTTGCGATATTTTTCACATAGAAAAAATACATCAAATCCTATCTGAATGATTTGGACCTCGTGCTGGTCCCGGTTCCCCGTGCCCCTGTTTCGAAGAGCAGGAATAGAGAGATCTAAATCGGATTAAGATTATTTTAGGAAACAATTAAAAATTGACTTTTTTTTCTCTTTGTTTCCGGGCTAATCTGGCATGACTGCTGTCACCGATTATATCTCGGGTCAGTTTGGTCCTTGCGGGTGAATAATACGAACACAACATAATACACGTTTATATCTGGGTTATAAAACCTTTCAATATTTGATTTCGACCTATCTAAAATTTCTAATGAATTGGGGGTGAAACTATTGTGCGATGGGCTATTGATATTCTATTCTATTTCGTTTTATTATTGCATGCTGAGCAGCGCACTCCCATGCATTTCGTATTGACGTGGTTATTTTGTCGTCGATTCATAACCATCCTCCTCTTATCCATCTAGGATACTCACACATGCATTCTGTATGGCCAATATGCAACCAGTGGAATTCTGTGCAGCATGAAATTGGTGTCACTTAATGCAAATGGGCAGAGAGTACAAATGGAAGAGTAGATCCAGAGATGGTGACCGGCGTCTCTAGTGGTGTAGTAAAACGCCTTTATATTAAATGGCCAATATGTCTTGTTATCAATGAGCGTCGGGCTTTTGGCGAGGTATGGAGAGAGACAGAATCAGCCTTTTTCCTCATGCGCGTATCCATAGGTTTGTGAAAATGCGACGTTCATTCAGTGCACTTTTCCATTCCGTGCGAAGCAAGAGGAGCGCAACACAACTAGACCGGAACAATGCGTTTGCCGTTCTGTGTCCTTTATTTAATGCATGACATGATTTAATATGACCACTGATTCTGATTATATATAGGCCAGACATGTCCTCTACTGTACACAACATGTACATGCGGCCCAGAAGATGATGTATTTAATGTCACAGAATATTAGGCTATCACTGACTAGTTAATGTTCACATATGTACCGACATTCCTATACACTCACACATGCTGACACACATAGCCTGCATCATCTCACACATGGGTGGTTGTTGTCCTGGTCTTGTGCTGCCCTATGGGCGTGACTGCTCAGTGAGGGTGCTTGAGTGTGTGTCTGTGTAGGTGTGTGTGATTGTGAGTGTGTGAACACATGTGTATATGTGCAAATGTGTGTGTGTGTGTGTCTGTGTCTGTGTGCTGCTATGCCAGTGCTGCAGGCGTTGTGCATGATGACTCAGGGATGCATGATGACTCAGGGATGCATGATGACTCAGGGATGCATGATGACTCAGGGATGCATGATGACTCAGGGATGCATGATGACTCAGGGATGCATGATGACTCAGGGATGCATGGAATAACATGTGATGGAACTGTTGCTCTGAGGTCACTCAGCCAGTGGAGAAATGCGACTGGGATGACACTCACATCAGGAAGGACTCACTGCCTGTCTGTCTGTCTGCCTACCTAACTGCCATTCTGCCTCTCTCCCTGTCTGTCTGCCTGCCTGTCTGTCTGCTTGTCTGTCTGCCTGCCTGCGCTGGGATCTACCCCACTGAGTGCTCTTCTGCCCTACTTACGGCTGGCTCCCTCTTACCCTGGAGCCTCCACATCTCAAATGGCAGCCTATTCCCTACATAGTGCACTACTTTTGACTCAAGCCACAGTGGCATCATTTAATATTTAGCCCTTGTTGTCTCTAGGGCAGTTTGAGTTGTGTGCTGGTGTCTGTTCCAACCGATCAGTCAGCCAATCGATCACCAGACCAATTGATAATGGCGGTCGTTAAGTAATTAGATGCATGTTATTGCCCCAGACACATTTTGGCAGCCAGAGACTGTCGGGTTGTCAATAATTTTTTTATCTGAACACAAATCTATTTAATGGTTGGGCTGTCTTTCTGTTTGTCTTCTCAAAGTGTTATAATGGGTTGGATTGTCCAATGGACCAGCACTGAGACATACTGTACACCATAAATCCACTGTATACTAGAGTCCCTTCCAGACATAACAGCACCATGATCTATGAACATGTAAAAAGGTTTGGCCTAGACATAAGAGAAGCAGAGGTCACTCATCCCAGACTTATGCCCAATCCCAAATCAACCCCAAGCCCCTTTTACATGATTGGATAGTTTAAGATAACTTTATTTGTCAATTGTACACAAGGTTCAACCAAAATTTGACTTCCACTTTATTCCAACCCCTCCTAAACATATATACAGGTTGAGCTTCCATGCTGGAGCAGTTGTTGTGGGGGGTTAATTACCTTGCTCAGTGGCACAACGGCAGGCAATCACATATAGGGTTTGGTACCAGCAACCCTCCGGTTGCCAGCTCACTTCCTGCTGGATCTTTCCCATCAGACACATGATGTGAACTGGCAACCTTCCGGTTGCTGGCTCACCTCTCTAACAGCTAGGCTACCTACCGCTCCATAGGTGGCAGCAATATAGAGAAAATTCCATCTCGCCAGTCAGAGGGCAAGGTGGAGCTGGTGTCATATTGTTTACAACCATTCTTTGAGATCAGACCTGTATACATGAAATGCCTATAGGCCGGGCTAGGGACAAGGGGTTGATTTGGAGTATGATTTCTATTCACCCACTTACTTCCCAAGCTCTTCTTCCCAGACAGATAGTGACCGATCCAGGGAGTCCTCTCTCTGACCCAATGAAAACCCCCAGACAAATAACTGGAACACAGCAGACTATTAATCTTCCAATGGCCTAGTATTTAATAGTGCATTGGGGAACTCAAGCTCCCCCCGGTCACCGTTGCAAGTGGGGATGAAATGAGTGGTGCACGGCAGGTTCTATCTTAATGATGCTAATGGAATGAGCGGACAGGTGGAACGCAGAACGGGGAGGTAGATTTGATTAGGTCTGGAAGGGAACAGAGAAAACGGATCATCTCCAACCGAACAAAGAAGAACAATCTAATGGAGAGCTCCTGGTGAATAAACAACAGGAGTGGTCGGTCCTTAATGACGTTTCCTAATTATTAATCGTCTCTTTATTTATATTTTTATATACAGTCATTTGATTTATTTGCTTGTTTGCACAGTTATATGTCTTTTTAAAGGCATATTATATAACACAACCATATAGTGTCTGGTTTTGCGTCGTGCCTGGATACAGCCCTTAGCCGTGGTAAATTGGCCATATACCACAAACCCCTGAGGTGCCTTATTACTATTATAAACTGGTTACCAACAAGAGTTGGTAGTAAAAATAAATGTTTTGTCATACCCGTGGTATACAGCCTGATATACCACGGCTGTCAGCCAATCAGAATTCAGGGCTCGAACCACCCACTTTATATTATATTATAGAACACAACCATATAGTGTCTGGCTTTCTTTGATGTATTAGTTTGTACTCTGCACAGCCCCTCTCTAATCCTGTTCTGACTCTGTCAACCTGTTCTGGGCTAGTTTGGTCTGGTTTGGTCTGGTGCAACTCCGTGTCAGACTGAGGTCCTGAACAGATCTGTCTCCCACTGTGCTCCTCCTCATGGGTGGAGGGAGGGGTCGTCCACTCAGGCAGAATTAGGCCTCAGACGTCAATAGCAGACAACTGGTCGATCCCAAAAAAGACCTGTGTTTTTAGTCATAGACCAAGGCCACATGCAGCCACACAGTGAAAGGGTTTGTATTGGAACATATACCACTACTCGCCCACATATAAAAGCTCATTAAAGTTTAAGGATAGGGACAAGGATAGATATGTTAATCAAGGTTTTTAAGGATTGGGACTTCTCCACTTTTAGTGATTAAATACTGTATTTAGGATGCGTGTGTGTATCGCCTTTGACTGAAGTTTGGTGACCTCCTCAAAGAGGTCATCCGGGTTAGGCGAGGGTTTGGCCGGGGTAGGCCGTTATTGTAAAATAAGAATTTGTTCTTAACTGACTTGCCTAGTTAAATACATGTAAAAAGAGGACACTTAGGCTGCCCAATTCTGATCTTTTTAAAAATTCACTAATTGTTTTTTGACCAATCAGATCAGTTCTGATTTTTTTTTTTTTTAAAGATCTGATGTGATTGGTCAAAAGACCAAAAATATCAGAAATGGGCTGCCTGTGTAAACAAAGCCTGGATTGTTGCAAGATTAAAAATAAATAATACTTGCACTTTACTGCTGAGAACATCAAGCAGGTGTTTAGGCCTTCCTGTCAGTTTCCACGTTATCAGTCAATGGGACAGGGCTTGTGTGGGACCCTCAGAGGAAGGTGACAGGGCCAGGTAGGAGAGCTCCACGAGGGGGACCCCCAGAGGAAGGTGGCAGGGCCTGTGGATGAGCTCCATGTCAGGCCTTTCTGTAGATAGATTTCTCCTGTACTGTCTGTTGTGGTTTTGACCCAGTGTGGCCCCGCCCCGGTCCGGTCTTGGCCTGTCTTGTCTTAGCATGCCTAATTGGATTTCAACTAGATGCTGTTTCCTGTCCAGCTGGCAGCGCCTCCCATTCAATAATACCTCTCAGAGAAAGAAAGAAAGACAGAAAGAGAGAGAGAATTCAGGGAAGATAAACAGAGACTTAGTGTCTCTATGTATGCGTGTTTGTTCGTTAAAAGTTTAAAGGGTTGAGCTAGATTCGGTCACAAGAGATGCTGTGTGGGTTTCCAAACAGAAAACCTTATCAAAAGTGATTGTTCCACGGTTGAGAGTGAGAGGAGAGTGATAATTGAGTGAGAGAAAGAGAGAGAGTCCAAGATGGTGAAAGTGCCAGAGAGAGAGAACGTGAGAAAGTGGAAGGGAGAGAGAAGGAAAGAAAGCTAAGACAGGCTGCAAGCTATGCTAATAACGGTCGAGATGGAGAAAGTGGCAGAGAACGAGAGAGAAAGAAAGAAAGCCAAGACAGGACACAAGCGGCACTGATGAAGTCTGTGGACAGCTTGGGGGACACTTGCTGTAAACACAGCAGTCATGATTACTATTGATTCAGAGCCAGATTAGGAGCAGTCTTATCACGATCCACAGACAGACAGACACAGACAGAAAGACAGGCAGGGATATCCCAACCATGATTTTAAGTACTGATCTCACGTTATTACGATGCATTTGCTTCACTTAAAAAGCAACCCCTGGATTTCCACATGATGTCTTTGTTCGTTTTTATAGGTTAGTGTGCGTTTGAATCACTGAGGCTGGAGACTTATATCTCCCTCACTAACTTTAAGCTTCAGCTGTCTGAGCAGCTTACCGATCAATGTACCTGTACACAGCCCATCTGTAAATAGCCCACCCAACTACCTTATCCCCATATTGTTATTTATTTTTGCTCTTTTGCACCCCAGTATCTCTACTTGCACATCATCATCTGCACATCTATCACTCCAGTGTTAATGCTAAATTGTCATTATTTTGCGACTATGGCCTATTTATTGCCATACCTCCCTAATCTTACTACAATTGCACACACTGTATATAGATTTTTCTATTGTGTTATTGACTGTACGTTTGTTTATCCCATGTGTAACTCTGTGTTGTAGTTTTTGTCGCACTGCTTTGATTTATCTTGGCCAGGTCGCAGTTGTAAATGAGAACTTGTTCTCAACTGCCTACCTGGTTAAATAAAGGTAAGATTTTATTTTTTTGCATATACATTTTTACTATCCTGTTTTGAAGGTACACTTTTTTTTTACACTATAAAACCTTATAAACAACTTTAAAAAAAAACAAACAACCTTTATCTGTCACACTGCAGGAAAATGTTAACAATGCTGAATGTAATTTTTATTAAAAAATGATTTAACGATTGAGCGTACATCAATGTCCGCTGCTGGCCTATGTTTGTACTGTATTGTGGGGAAATGCTACAGTGACCAGCCTTTCCTCCTCAATAAAACAGCAAGCTGTTATTTTCTCTTAACTCCACATCGACATCTCGTCTCCTGTGCTGCTGCGCCCTCCAATAAAACCCTCTTTAAAATTCCTCCCTCTTCCCCCCTCACTACAACCCCCTCCAATATCCTGTCCATTTCTCTTTCTCCCCCTTGGCCAATTTCACTTTCACTCTTTCTCTACCGCCTTCCCCTTCTCTTGGGCCCCTGCTCCCTCTGCTCTCCTTTCACTCTCCACAGTCCACCCCTTCTTCACCTCTTCACCCCCTGCACCCCTCTCTTTCCATTTCCTCTCCTCTTTCCATCACTCCTCTTTTGGTGCATGTGTTGCCAGAGGAGGCTGGAGGAGGTAGGAGGCCAAGCTAGCTGCATTAGCTCTATGCATTATTAATCTGCCCTGCATTCTATGTGGGTCTGGGTCTTTTCCCGAGCTGCGCACTGGGGACCAGGCCTGGTGAAAGAGCACTGTGTTTGGGACACAGGGCCTGGTGATGGAGCTGCATGTCAGGGCCATTCAGGGAACAGGAGCCCCTGAAATGAGAGAATAGAGAGGCACTAAAGGAGTGTTTAATCATGTGTCTTTATTCGATAAGGCGAACATTTATTCAGACCCAGAGCGCCACTATATTAGATTTGCCTTTGTGGAAGTGCACAAAGCACGCTTTGAGCATATTTTGCTCACTTCAGCTATTCACAGTTGACGTTTGTATAAAAGAGTTGTCCTCCTTTTATTATTGCTGTAGCTTTGTTTGTCCGTGATCCTTGGGCACAGCTTCTTTCAACCACAGTGGGATTCACAGTCTTTCCTCTAGCAGTTTCTAAAAGGGGCTAGTTGGTCCGTCTCTGAACTGGGTTGATATGAAATTTTAATTCAGACAACCAGACAACGTTAGAGTGCCTCTTCTCCATCACACCATGATGTGCTTTTCAGGCTACACTGGTTTGATTGCAGCACAGAGGCCTGGGGGTGGGGAAAACAGTAGTGGCCTCTTTAATAAAAAAACACAATTCTGCTTATACTGGCTCTAACAGGAGGATAAAGACTAAATGTCTGCTTGTTCAGTGATCTTATTATGACAAACACGTTACGATCACATTGCACTTTTGCATCATATCACTTAACCCAGAAAAGGTCATTGTTTTGCGAAAGGAATCGAAAGGCAATGACAGTTTAACTGATTGATTCGTTGATCCATTCTGCACAGGTGACTACGGGTATTAAAAATTCTGATTGGTTCTGATGATCACAAGGGCCCTCCTCCACCTCTTCTCGGCTAATCCCGATGGGACTCCGGAGCTGATGTCACAGAAGGCAAGAGGGTTTTCCTGTTCGGGAATCCAGAAGAGACAATCCATACCACGGTGAGTGACTGACTGACTGACTGACAGACAGACAGACAGACAGACAGACAGACAGACAGACAGACAGACAGACAGACAGACAGACAGACAGACAGACAGACAGACAGACAGACAGACAGACAGACAGACAGACAGACAGACAGACAGACAGACAGACAGACAGAGACTTTAGTTAGAATGCTGGGTATCTGGTCATAGCACCTTCACTAAATGTTTCAATACTTTGAGATGGCTCCTTCATCTCGTTCCTTAACGTCTGCAGTATATTTTAATATATTAACATTAGCATAACAATCTATATGCTCCTATTTGCCGATCGCTGCTGGATTATTTGAGAGAGTTTAAGGAGTGAGTAATGAGATACAAAAGTTCATTGTGTATTACTTTGGCAAAAAGTCTGAAAATACATGATGTATTGTATAGCCAACATAGGTAAAAAAGCAGTCTGCTAAGAGATTTGGGGCAGCAGTGAACACACTCCTCCAGTGATCCGGGTGATCATGTATTTATGGATGGTGTCTGCAGCAGCAAAGAGAAACTGTCACCCAAGATGACTTCCTGACTCGGCAAGGGCAGAGAGAGAGAGAGAGAGAGAGAGAGAGAGAGATGAAGAGAGGAGGGAGATAGAAAAGGGCAGAGAGAGAGAGAGAGAGAGAGAGAGAGATGAAGAGAGGAGGGAGATAGAAAAGGGGAGAGAGAGGTTTCACCGGAGTCAGCACTGCAGCATGGATACACACACATACTAACAGATACATCTGTAAGTGCACATGCACGCACGCACGCACGCACGCACGCACGCACGCACGCACGCACGCACGCACGCACGCACACACACACACACACACACAAACATTGATATTGTCTCCTGTGTGTATTTGCTACAGGAAAGAGTTTGGTCTGGACAGCTTCATCTCTCCCACTCTGCTCAGTAACATGAGAGAGAAGGACCTCTGTCATGAGACACAATTTTCCCTAACTTTAACCCTAACTCTAATCCTAACTTTAACCCTAACTATAATTCTAACCTTAACCCTAAGCCCCCTAGAAATAGCATTTGCCCTTGTTGGGACTAACAAAATGTCCCCAGTTGGTCAAACATTTTTTGTTTACTATTCTTGTGGGGGCTTCTGTTCCCCACAAGAATAGTTAAACACGTCCACACACACACCTGATCAGCACAGTGTCCATCTCAGATTGATCGAACAGGTTTCGATAATGTGTGTCTCAGAAGCAGCCGGTCTTTCAGGCCCAGCTGTCAAAAGCGAGTCACCCCTCATCCACATCAATCTGGATCAATCCGAGTCAACGGGGTGCCAAAGTTACACCCTGTCCAGGTCCTCTCCGAACGAGGACATAATCCTCTTACAGACCCACAGCATTGGCTTCAATAAGGGCAACACCAGAGGGCTAGCCTTAGCCGTAGCACCTAAGAGCCTTCACTTCAACGGGGATGACGCTAGCAGACAGGACTAGCCTTAGCTTAGCGCCTACGCCCATTCAGTCCAATTGGTAGGATGTTAGCGGCCTGGCATAGCGTCTGACAGCATTCACCTCAAATTGTTCACGGGTCTAGTCTAGCTGTCAGCACTTTCAGTGTACTGCAGCGAACGACTGCACAAGTCGGCTCACTCTACAGTTTCTGTAGAAAATATCTTTGTTGAATTAATCCTCCATCCCCCTATTGATCAGCGAGAGAAACGCAAACAGTCTGCTGCGTATCATTCAGAACCCGAGCCGGTGAACATTAAGTCTGATATCGCCAGCTAATCCCTCTGATTGATAGAACATTAGCCTGAAGTTGGCAGTTACTTTCTTCCTCTTCAGCCAGCTCCTTTGCCATTGCATGGCGTGGCACGCATGGCAAGACAAGGAGGTTGGCTGAAGCACAGACACTCAGACTGAACCGGACTAATAGCACTCAGGGGTTTTAGTTACTGAAGCAGAACGAGCAGACCGGAGGTTTCTGAAACAGACAGTCAGACCGGGGATAACGACGGCTTCACTCTGAGCTCGAGGAAAGTTTACCGGGTTTTCGTGGAACTGATTAGCTTCAGTTGTAGATGGAGGTGGTGGTAGAGGAAAGGCACTGGGCTTTATCACCACATTCATTATCGTTAGCCACTATTGATCTCTCTCTCTCTCTCTCTCTCTCTCTCTCTCTCTCTCTCTCTCTCTCTCTCTCTCTCTCTCTCTCTCTCTCTCTCTCTCTCTCTCTCTCTCAATCTCTCTCTCTCTCTCTCTCTCAATCTCTCAATCTCTCTCTCTCTCTCTCTCTCTCTCTCTCTCTCTCTCTCTCTCTCTCTCTCTCTCTCTCTCTCTCTCTCTCTCACGTGCCAAAGTCTCACCCCTCTCCCTCTCCTGCTGTGCAGCCTGCTAGCAGCAGGGTTGCAGAGGAAGTTCATTCACCTCACAGTATGATACCATCTATAAATTACAGTGGTGATGGTCAACCTAAACCTTTGTTGAGTGCTAACATTAGAGACAGACAATACAACATGGATCTCAACAAATTAACAATAGATTGATTTTATTTAACAGATGATGCAATTTAAATGCACTTTACCCAGACTTTGCCTGTCTATGTCCAATTTTAGCATCATACTGAACCCAGACTGTCCCTACTGAATATACACTACTAACTTGAGTTTGGATCCTCTGTTAAGTTGTAAGTACCCAGTGTAGTCAAAAATGTGATTTTTTTTGTGTTTTTTATATATTTCCACACTATGAGGTTGGAATTATACTGTGAAATACCACCTGACATTTCTGCCTGATTTTTGGTGGGATGGAGTTTTAGCCTACGTCTGGAGACCAACAAGAAAGAGAGTTCCAAAACCGCTCTGCCAATAACTGCTAGCTTTCAGTTTTCCCCTGCTTACTCAGACCACTCCCAGACAGTCCTAGCAAAATTCTTCCTTGAGAAATAGCTACAAGCTATTTTTGTTTCTTTTTGACCATTGTAATTGAAAACGATCACAGTAAGGTACTTTGTTACCCAGAAAATGATTTGATATTGAGATAAAAAGAGCTGCATTGGACCTTTAACATCAGAGACATCAAATAAAACATGTCAGTGAATTATCAGAGGGAGAATACGTCCAAGGTGAGGAGGGCTATTGATTGGCTGTTGGGGAGGAAACAGTGTCGAGCGGTGTTGTTGGCCATGAGTTGTGGTCGGACTGAACGAATGCTGACCACATTAATCTGGGAATTGATTAAAACACAATGACCTCTCTCCCTCCTCCTCCTTCTTTCTATACCTCCCTTCATCCCTTGTTCCCAGCCCTCTCACGTCCCTGCATAAAGGGCAGGCTGAACAGAAAGTGCACTACTGCAAAGTTGTCAGTAGTGATAAATACAGAGACAAGCAGCGTCTGTGTGTGTGTGTGTGTGTGTTGTGTGTTCCTTCTTAAAGTGGAACTGACAGCATTTTAGCATGTCCTATATGTCCTGTAAGCCTGGTGGTCCCGTGTGTCACATCTTGTTGAGTGTGACGTGTTTCGTCTTGTTCATGCAGAGTTGAATACCCTTCTGACGCCCTCCTCCCTCTATCTTGTTCACATATCTGATTATTCTTGGTATCCAGGGCAAGTGACAACCTCTGCAATATAAACATGATGAAATCAAAATGCAGATCTGGCACGGACGTGATTGTGGTACCGAGTGAAATGTCCAACACAGCACCACACTAAAAAGCGCTCTCTTCCTTTTTCTCCTTGCATATTTTTCCTTGCTTCGATGCCTTCTGTTTCCCTTATCAGTCTCTCTCTCTCATCTCTCATCTCTGTCATCTCTCATCTCTCATCTCTGTGTGTAGTTAAATGGAGGAGAAGGAGAGGAGTAGGAGCCGGTCTCCTTCTCGTAGCCGTAGGGCCAGCCGGGTGCAGCAGGTGGTGGGGACGTTGATCAGACGCACCCGAGAATCACTCAGCAGGTACAGTATCAACAAACACATGCACACACGTATACACTGAACAAAAATATTAACACAACATGCAACAGTTTCAATTTTTTACAGTTCATATAAGGAAATAAGTCAATTGAAATGAATTCATTAGGCCCTAATCTATGGATTTCACCAGATTGGGAATACAGATATGCATCTGTTGGTCACAGATACCTTAAAAAAAAGGTAGGGGTGTGGATCAGAGTTGATCAGGCTGTTGATTGTGGCAAGTGGAATGTTGTCCCACTCCTCTTCAATGGTTGTGCGAACTTGCAGGACATTGGCGGGATCTGGAACACGCTGTCGTACACGTCGATCCAGAGCGTCCCAAACATGCTTAATGGGTGACATCTCTGGTGAGCATGCAGGCCATGGAAGAACTGGGACATTTTCAGATCCTTGCGACATGGGGCCGTGCATTATCATGCTGAAACATGAGGTGATGGCGGCAGATGAGTGGCCCAACAATGGGCCTCAGACTTTTGTCACGGTATCTCTGTGCATTCAAATTGCCATCGATAAAATGCAATTGTGCTCGTTGTCCGTAGCTTGCCCATACCATAACCCCACCATCACCATGAGGCACTCTGTTCACAACGCGGACATCAGCGAACTGCTCGCCCACACGATGCCGTACACATTTGTCTGCCATCTGCCTGGTACTGTTGAAACCAGGATTCATCCATGAAGAGCACATTTCTCCAGCCTGCCAGTTGCAATCAAAGGTGAGCATTTACCCACTGAAGTCGGTTACGACACCGAACTGCAGTCTGGTTAAGACCCTGGTGAGGACGACAAGCTCGCAGACTTGCTTCCCTGAGACGGTTTCTGACAGTTTGTGCACAATTTCTTTGGTTTTGCAAACCCACAGTTTCATAAGCTGTCTGGGTCTCTGGTCTCAGATGATCCTGCAGGTGAAGAAGCAGAATGTGGAGGTCCTGGGCTGGAAATGGTTACACGTGGTCTGTGGTTGTGAGGCCGGTTGGACGTACTGCCAAATTCTCTTAAACAACGTTAAAGGCGGCTTTATGGTAGTGAAATGAACATTAAATCCTCTGGCAACCGCTCTGGTGGACATTCCTGCAGTCAGCATGCCAATTGCACGCTCCCTCAAAACTTGAGACATTATGACATTGTGTTTTGTGACAAAACTGCACATTTTAGAGTGGCCTTTTATTGCCCCCAGCACAAAGTGCACCAGTTGAATGATCATGCTGTTTAATCAGCTTTGTGATATGCCACACCTGTCAGGTGGATGGATTATCTTGGCAAAGGAAAAATGTGCACTGACAGGAATGTAAACAAATTTGTGAACAAAATTTGATAGGAATATGTTTTTTGTGCGTATGGAACATTTCTGGGATGTTTTATTTCAGCTCATGAAACATGGGACCAACACTTTACATGTTGCATTTATATTGTTGTTCAGTGCCTCAATATATATTTACATGAAGAATGTGGATGGGCCATTTGTTATGCATGCTTAGGAAACAGCTGACAGGGCGGGAAAGAGAGGGATGACTAGCCCCCTTGCAGCGAGTCTAATTTAATGTTTAACACAAAGACTTAACTCACATAGTCTCACACCAGCTGCTCTGCCACTCTCAATAACCCCTGACCTCTAACCCCTGTTTAAACCCTGTTTGACCTCTCAGAGAGCGGATCCTTGGCGATGGGAGGTCCAACCGGTCAGGCAGCGTGTCCAGTCAGAACTTCCCGGTGAGGCTAACGGTTCAGATCGTCAGAGACCCGGTGTTGGACTCCAGAGGTCATGGGTTCACCCTCTCCAAACAGCACCCCCTGCTGGTCAGGGACGTGTCTACAGGTACGCTGTGTGTGTGTGTTGTTGTTGTTGTTAAGTGACTAGACAGCCCACTCTGTACTCACTAAGTCTAGGGGTTCTAGGTTTGCCTAATGGTTCTGTAACTGGAATGAATGTGTATATTAATGTGACAAGTAAGCGTATGTGACCAGGTGTTGAATGCATGTACCCAGGAGACAACTGCCTTACCTAGGTCAAGGGCCTTGACTCCTCTTGGTTGGCCAGAGCAAGAGGATTATTATTTGTTCAGATGGTGACGAAAACAAATATGCACAAAAAGGAAAAATACCAAAGGCATGCCCAAATGAAAGACTCGACAACAAACGAAAGGCCTCGTGGCCACCAAACAAACAAGCAGCTTCACGGCTTGCAAGCTGGGACTCTGACTGACCAACCCCTTAATTGGCAGTACCTGCCCATATCAAGGCTTGGCAGCACAACACTGGCAGAGAGGCTAGTAGAGAGGCTGGCAGAGAGGCTAGTAGAGAGACTGGCAGAGAGTCTGAGTGTGGGAGTGGCAGTTATAGTGAACTGTAATGTGGTGTGTAAACCTAGTCTATGTCAGTGTGTGTTTGTTTTTACTAGGACTTGATGCGGTGGTACATATCAGTGATTTCTTTTATCTATGACATTTCTGTAAATGAAACGTGTGTCTACGTCCCAATTTGTTTTTTTTTACGGGTTGTCTATGTCTGTAAGTTGTTACGTCTATTTGTCTGAAACAGTGTCCCCTCCCTGCTCCTGTCTTGGTTGGACCAGGTCCCTCTTGAAAAATAGATTTGATCGCAATGAGACTAACCTGGATAAATAAAGGCTGAGTAGAAAGGAAATAAATCTAAATCAAATGTGTCAGAGAGAGAGAGAGAGAGAGAGAGATAGAGAGAGAGAGAGAGAGAGAGAGATAGGGCGAGAGAGAGAGAGAGAGATAGGGCGAGAGAGAGAGAGAGATAGGGCGAGATAGGGCGAGAGAGAGAGAGAGAGAGAGAGAGAGAGAGAGAGAGAGAGAGAGAGAGAGAGAGAGAGAGAGAGAGAGAATGCTCTCCCTCAAGTATGGCCACCTGCTTCATCATGCCACGGTAGACCCGCCCACAGCAAGGCAGATTTAGAATGCCAGGCACCGTGCCAAAAAAGCCACGGAAACAATACAGCCACCTGCTCATCCGTCTTAGATTTGATCACTCATTCACCCTTCATCTAGGTGGAGAAGCGCACGCACACGCAGCCTTGCTGAGCTGCGTCTTTTCTCTAGAAACAGCTGATAATTTCCCTGAGGTGTACCCTGCTGCCCCCCCCCCCCCCCAGCCCAATAATCACAACCTGCCAAAGAGAGAGAGGGGGGGTACGAAAAAAGAGAGAGAGAAAGAGAGATAGATGGGGTGTGGGACAGAGAGGGAGGAGAGAGAAGGAAGAAGAAAGAAGTGGGTGGGTGAGAGAGAGAGAGAGAGAGAGAGGAAGATATAAAGGGAGAGAAGGAGGGAGTGAGACAGAGAGAGAGAGAGACAGTGAGAGAGGAAGAGGCAGAGTGAGAGTTTGAAGGGAGGAGGGCCACCACCTGAGGGAGTCTATAAGGTCCTGGCAGGGCAGCAGAGAGAGAGAGAAAGAGAGAGAGAGGGGGGGACTGAGTGGAGCGAAGGTTAACGTTTATTGTCATGAATCTTGCCATGGAGGCAGAACTGAGCGATTTCCCGCTAGATGGGCCAGCTGAAAAGGCTATATTGTAGAAATGAATTAGAACAAAAATGTGCTTTTTGGTCTTAATTTAAGGTTAGGGTTAGGCATTAAAAGCGCTGCATGTTCAATCCAACTTCTGCATTGGCTGTGTAGCATTTATGGTGATACGGCCTCTGCAGAATTCAAGGCATTCGTACTTCTCACGCTTCGCGGAGCAGCGCAGAGCTGTTGTGAAGGAAGTTGTCAAGGAAGTGAGTTTGTGTTTATACAGGACCTCCCGCTCTCCACTACCGTC